>NW_008587884.1:35295-37392 GCF_000691845.1 Merops nubicus
TGTTACCTGCCTTTTGATGTTAAAATTCCTCCTCAAAATAATACTCTGACAGTATATGCATTTTGGTGATGAGTTTTAAAAAAAACATAAAAATTAATTGATTTTACATTTAAAAAGACTTCAGGGCTTATTTGCAGTTTTAGTCTTTGAAATTCCTTTTTGCAGTCTAGCACACTTTTCTTTCTTTTGCTACTCCTGTTTGAAAAGATTTGATTAAATAAAAATAGGACAAAAGTGAAGATCTTTCTGCCTTAGGTATCAGAAAGGCAGAATGTTGCAAATTATTGAGGAAACATGCTGAATTTTATTCTGCACATTACATAAAAACAGTGCTACAGCCTCTAATATAATATCAAAGATGAAAAAGTATAGGTACAGCTGAAGCAAGATAACTGAACATTGAGCTCAGTCCCTTAACCATCAACATTGCTTCAGTTCAAGTATGTATTACTCTCAAAAGGGAAAAGGAACTTAACTCATTTTGCTTCAGTCAGTCCATTATATAACACCTGATCAAGTCTGGGCTACATCAAAGAGCCATAATCTGTTTATCAGAAATGCAGAGTATTCTTGAGAGAGCTACCTTGTCATCTGTGTAGCCACATTCCACAGGCATTTCATTACTGAGCCTACAAAGTACGGAATGGTTTTGGGTTTTGTTAACGTAAGGCAAGTCACAATCTTTTCTGAAGGGTTCTGAGTAACTACACAGAATTCTGAGAGGTCAGGCCGTCTGATTCAACATTGCTTTTCTAGGACCATTCATTGAAGGTGCACAATGCAAGAGAATATTAGGCAACACAGACACAGTGCATTATCCAGAACACACCACTTTGGTTTATTTTAGTGTGTGAATAGTGCCCTTGCTTTGTTACTAAGATTAATACACAAAACTGGCTTAGGAAGTGGCTCTTTTTTCACCAATGACTCAAATGTATCTGTGTGGAATTTGCTGGTATTTTCTCTTTGGAGTGGCCTACAAAACATTGCAAAGTCAAGAGTGGGCCTCCCACTGAACTCTCCACTGATAGGATGTGTGTAGAAGTCAGTTGGTGGGAGGTTTTTACAGTAATAGGCCTGTCAGGAACTTGATCTATTTCAACATGAAACCCTGAAAACAAATCAATAACAACACACCAAATCAAATCATTATCAAACTGGAATGGTGCTCCTGCGAGTAGGTTAATTTTGCTCACTGGAGTGGGTGATAACACTGAAATAAAGGAAATTGAATCTCTAGCATTAACCTCAGAAGAAAGAAAAAAAAAAAAACCTGCAAAAAGGATTAGTTACAGGGATTGAGGAAGGGGAGGCAAGAGGAGTAACATGCATCTGTAGAGGGTACAGAAAAGGTATTTAAGTGCAAAAGGATAGATGTGCAGGCGACTTGAAAAGTTTTTGGGTTTACAGTGACTGGAACGTGCTGGTAAAGTGGAAGCATGAATCTTGTGTGCTAGAAAAAAAGACTGTTTCTGCTGACCTCCAGTGCTGAACTGCCATGTTTTCCTCTATGAAAACATGGAAGATGGAACACAAATTCTAATTTTAAAGCACGCTCACTAGTTCTGTAAATCTCAGTCAGTAGCACCTGGCCTTTTCAAAGAAGTGGTTATTCAAATGGATCTGTCTCTTCCTAAGTGTGAAAAAATAATTAATTTCCACAGATAGCAAAGTAAATGCAGACACCATGGAATATGATAACACTCCAGCACAGCCTATTTGTAGGTCACTTTATCACAGAACTAAATAGAGCAATCCACTATGAAAATGATGTTTTAAACTTGATTCTGGTTTGTTGTTCCTCCACTTGACACTATTTGGCAAATTTGAGATTAGTTGTGTACCTGGTTTTGTCAGGCTAATTTCAAGTGGGTTTCCTGCAAATGTAAAATTGAAGTAAATGGGTTTTGTTGCTTCGCTGTACATAAACCATTTTTGCAAGGTAGCAGCAATCTCTGCTGAAGCATTTATGTACCCCTGCAAGTAGTTAGAGCAACAATAGATACTTTACTGACCCAACCCGAATCTTCAGCATGCCACGGAAAAGTTCAGGTGAATTTGAGATGATCCAGCCAATATGTATAACAAGTTCCTGCT
>NW_008587884.1:37423-46767 GCF_000691845.1 Merops nubicus
GTAAATTACTTTTTTCATAGATGATCTTCTTAATCTCTGCTGGGGACAAGGGATTAGAAATAACTTCTTCCTCTTGGCCAAAAGCTCCAAGTGTCACCTACAATACATTGAAAACAATTCAGGAGATATGGACAGGAATAAAAGCACCAAAGAAACAATTCAGAAATGAAACAAACTCTACTTTTCTTGTTAAAATTTTGCAATACAAAAATACAAGTATTTTTATGTCAATGACTGACACTTGTTAGTACTGTTAGTTGGATGCTACTGAAATAACAGTATTCACTCAAGACCGCAGTAAATATACAGAATATGTTTTTCCAAATGGAAATAAAAATACAAGACCACTGCTTTGCTTTCAAAAGTGGCTGTGTAACCATGACTGTACATTAAGCTTAGTCTTTCCTTCCTAACATTTCAGCTGTGGAGCTCACACAAAATTCAGAATTAAATTAATGGTTATGTTTTCTTATTTCTAATAGCATCCTAAAAGTTAAAGCCATCATTTTAAGAAAATATATTTCTGATACTGGACTGATGAACTAAAACCCCCAGATTTTGTTAAAATGCTGATACTCCTTTTAATCTGCTGTCAGTAAAAAAGAGCAATGCTAATATTTCTCCTACAATAAAGATCATTATTACGAAGTGATCAATGAAGGCAAGTGAGGTTAGAAAGCTGAAACCAGCTAGAAATCGTGCTGCATGCAGGTACAGCTTCCTCTATAGCTATGTAGTGCCAGAAGCACACAGCCAGACCTCAGCCTGGAGTAAGGCAAAGACAAATCTGTCAGCAGTGCATGTAGGTAAGTATACACATACACATATTTTAAAAAAAATATATGAAATTAAATTACTATTATTTAGAAACAGCCCTTCCTTAATTAAAATGAATGTCCTGGGAGGGGGAAGGAAAAAAAAAAAAAAAAGGCCTCCTTAGGAAATGAAGTAACACTGATGATTAAACTCAGTTTGGAACAGAAAACTGGATTTATGAAAGACTTTTTCCTCAGTTGCCACCCATCTGTGGTCTTGTGCTCAGTTACAGAGAGAGTGGCTACATTTTCATTAAGTCTTAAAAAGAAGCTTTATTACCTGACTCCATCTACTTTTGTGAAATGATAACATATATATAAAAACTAAGGAGTTATGTAACTCATGCCTCTTCCTTGAACTGTCTTTTCAGTATTGTTCTGCCATTAAATAGAAATAAATCCATTAGCCCACAAGTATGTAATACGCAAGTATTAAATATATCTTTATTTTTTCTGGACACTTTTTCAGTAAGGGTTTTTTAAGCCATTGGTTACTTCTAAAAGAAAGATCAGAGTCCTCCAAAATTTAAAAGCCCACTTATTTAATTTCTCTGTTATCATTCCTTAGTACATTTCTGAGAAGTGAAGACTTACCTGCTTGCCCTGAACTAAAACATTAGTAATAGATGGTGCAAGGCTGTCCACTAGTTTACCTAAGAGACTTGCTGCGAAGCGCACAACAGACCTGAGGGCAGAAAACAGAGCAATCCCACTACGTATCAGAAGCTAGTTTAATGAATTCATATGCAAGTTTGAAGTTTGCCACAGCAGAGATCTCAAAACTAACCCATTCATACCTTATTTATAAAGAGCAATTTGGAACAGATTTTATGTAATATTCTACGGATTTTCATTTTCCAGTCTAGATATAGGTTAATTGATCAAAAATAACTTTAGTTAGAACTCATTAAACTACCAGCTCCATAAAAAGCTTGTTGTACTTTTCTCAGCATCATCCTGAAAACAGACAAGAGAAGCCAGCTTGTCTTTTGTGACATTTTCATAATTTTGCAAGACAACTTTGGTAAATTTTTAGCCTCCATGAAGAGTCAGAAAAATTTTTCAAGAGAAAATACAACACGTAACACCGCCACTTTGTTTCCCGTGCTGAGGTAATATTTCACAGGGGTAGCGGAAAGAGACTTGTGTGAACTGCTAGCTTAAAAACTTGCTGTAGCGTCCAAGAAAAGTATTTTTTCATAAATCCAGTAGATGTTTAAAGAAATAAATACTTTCAATAATAATTTCCTGTCAAAACACAAACCTAACAGACCTGTATTTGAGCTTTTCTAGCACAGGCTTTGAGGCTAATAAGAATCGTTTATCTACAGAGATAATGAACAAGTTGTAATATCTATAGTGTTAGTAAAAAATTCAAACGGATTATGTTGATTCCTGTGAAAACTGCTATGCGCTTCCCAAGATCAAGAGCAAAGCATTTAAAAAATGCATTGGCTGAGACTAGCAAAATGCAAATAAGCAAAGAAATCTTAGAGAGCTCCATTTCAGACTTCTGAGCACTTTACCTGTTTCCCATGTACCAGTAAAGTAGTAATATGTGGGGCTATAGAAGAAGAAAATTTCTGCGCAAATGCAGCACTGTAGCGCAACACCAACCTATGTATATATGTGTGTGTCACGTGGCAATCATGGAAGAGAAATAAAAAACAGTTTACATATTTTGTTTCTAAAAAAAGTACTTTCCATTTTTACTGTTTACAAAAGAAAGAGCACCAAGGTGCTTTGGTTCTACCTTCTCATTGGCAAAGGCCCATTTAACTGCATGAACAGACTAAAATTAAAAAGAGGTTTTATATTTACAGACTCATCTGTTAGAGTGAGAGAACAGAATTCAGGGCAGGCTCAACTAATTTCTTCAATAAAAAGAAATTAAATTTCTGCTGAGCTTCAGGGCAAATAAATTAATAAACAATGTGTAAATACCAATGTACTTGCTGCAACCTTTCAAAGTTATTGTGACAAACTCAGGCTCAAAGCAAATTATGTGGGGGGAATGAACAAACTGTGTCAGTGTATCAATTGATTTATATTTGATCACCAGCCTTTCTACAGAAAGCTATTGATAATATTTTATCATGCTCTGTAAGAAATAAGAGTATTAGTATTCTTTTCTCATTATTTGAATTTAACAAGAACTGTACATTCACAATAGCATTCATAGCAAAACCAGCTGATTTTTATAATTTTAAAAAAACAGTAAGGAATGACATTTTTTTTTAAATTTTAAGCATTGCAGACCTGATATTCAGCTGCAATTTTTTAAGTAAAGATGTCCTCCTTTTTCTTCCCCTTTAAGCACATAAGTACCCAGCTTTACTGTCTATAAACGAAATAGGGGGACAAAAAAAAAAAAAAAGTGTAAACCAGAAGAAACATGATGTATGTGTACAAACCAGAGCTTTTTGCTGCCAGCTCGTCTGTAGATTCTTTCAATATGCTCAGCAACAGTACCTAAAAGCATTAAAAAAAACCCAACACAAACAAAATGATGCACAGATTTTAATAGTAATAAGGTACATTTAATGAGATCAGTTAATTCTGAATCGGCTTTAGTGAAACACTTGCCTATTGTGCTTAACATCTAAAATTCAGATGCAATCAAGTCCCCTGTCATCCAGCTGTACGTTGTTATACAAGAAGCCAAACCAGATTTCAGCTAAATCTGTTCATGCTATACACAGACCTATGATATCACCTCATCTTGTAATATATTGGGGAAAATCAGTCAACGTGCAAATCTGGCCCAAAAATGTACATCCCCATCATAAGGTACATCCTCAAGTTGCAGACTGTGTTTGGATGTGGGAGGTCGATACTCTACTGTTTTGCCCCTTTGTTGAGCTGAAATTTACACGAAGCAACAAGGAAGGAAGTCTTGTGCTCGATGGCCTAGTTCACTGATGTGGCGTTGTTTGGACAGAGTTTCTAATAGTTGATATCCAAGACATGGCTATTTTTCAACTTTGTGTTTGAACAACAGATCACTTTGATAATTATGTGGGACATGAAACTTCGATTTTGCAGGAAGCTGGGAGAGCGTGGAAATGAGGATCTTTCAGTGCTTTGTGGCTCTGCCCTGAGTAACCACAATAAGGTGCCCACAAAGATCCCCGAGTGACTGTGTGAGCTTGCGCTGGCCGTCAGGCGCGCGACAGCACTGCTCTTGGGAGGCTCATTATCACTGTTGCAATGTACAACAGGGACAGATACTTGACAGATATACAAAATGTTACATTATTGATTTACTACTCTCCTTCAAGCTGCTTTTCTGTGGGCCAAACCAAAAGGAACTTTTTATGAATATTATGAATTAAAGCAGCATTGTCTTGTATGGACATGACCTGAAAAAGAGGGCAGGAAATGTTAAAAGCACAGTTTTTAAGTCAACGTAGGTAGTCCAGGATTCAGAGAAGTCATGAAGTACATTAATCACTGTAATGACAACACAGATACCTTTATTTTGTTGATCATAGTGCATCAACTTTCTATACTAACATCTCCCATCGACTGTGCAGGGGTCAAGTGGGACCATTATGTTAAAGGTAAAAGCAGTGACAAACATTCCATTATTTAGACTTCATTTAGCTTCTACATGTTAAATACTCAGGTGGAATGGCAAGTGTTTTTCATGCCAGGCACTTACTGGTGAACAATGAGTTCATCTGTAACCACAGTAGCAGAAGTTGACTCACAAAATCATAGCCTGTGCCTGTAAGCTGGAACACCCAAAGTTCTTCAGCTTTTATTTTTAGATTTATGTTTTATTGATTGTGTGATTATTTAATGTCAGTCTCAGTAATCTCTAGTCGTAGGACAGGAAGATTTAGTCAGTGACTCGGACTGTTTAATGCAAGACACATACTACAAAGGTTATCATCATCTCCTCTTTCAGATGGGATGGCACAAGAAGGTCTATACAAGTTAACTCCAAACAGTCAGAGGCACAACACTACTTCTTTTTTTTTTTAACCTAAGTGGTTTCAAGGGAGATTTTATGTTCATCGTCATGATGTAACGGACACAAGTGATTACACTGGTTGGTTACAGAGGCTAGGAAGTCTGCCTCATGTTGTTTCTGGAGCAAAGGACTCAGGAAAGATACTGAGTCTTTCAAGCCTGACACCGGGACAGGTAACAGTGGGGAAAAAGCCTCCTGCAGAGGCTGCATGTCCCTGACACTCAGATTCCAACCATGACTTCGGATTCACACTGTATTTCAACAATGCACCATTTATCAGCCAAAGTTTTATTCCACTTACATGTTCTTCATTACATTTTTAATACAGTAATGTGTATATAACGTACATTTATGTCAAAATGACAACGTTCATCACAAGAACTAGCTGTCTTGTATCAAAATTATGAAGCAGAACTCTACAACATAAGGTTGCAAGTTACACTGCTTGGTGAATAACTAAGAGACTATTATTTGATCTTAACATTCCTCTTTTACTTATGAATCCTCATATATCTAAAGGCAGCTAATAAGCAGTCTTCGGGGGAAAAAAACCAAAAAAAAACCCCAAACCACCAAAACAAAACCAACCAAAAAACAAACAAACAAAACCAAAACACCACAAACCCACAACACAACACCAAACCTTTCAGCACAAAAGCCACAAACCTCAGTAGCCTCTTCTGAACTATTTCACATGAATATAAAGCCTATACTCTAATCGAAAGCTGTCATACAAAATCAGAGTAAGCTTCACAGCTATGCTGAATTAAATTCTATTTACATAAAAGTCAAATAAAAACTCAGTATTAAGCCTCACACATTTCAGGCTGTTACAGACACACAAACTTTGTGTTTAGTTTCAGTTATCTATACAAGGTCAAATCCCCTATTTTTTGTATCCATGTGGTCAAAATTACAACCAGATATAGCATCAGCCTACAATCTAAAAGAGCTCATATATTTAGCAACTCATTTCCCACCACACTATGAATTTGCATGTCCCATTTAATGCAGAAATAGCTTTAAATGGCAAAGAAAACTGCCTGCATGCACTGCCATTACTTATGTTCATTGCAACTGCTTCCTGAAATACTCAGAATAGTCAAATGAAAGAAACTCTTACCTTCCTTGGTGATGAAATTCGGTCCTTCCCTTTTAAGCAATATACTTGAGAGTAATGCTTGACTTGCTAGGCAATTGCAGTCCTTAAAAAAGACAGCAACAACATAACCACAAATAGCCTTCAGATTTTCAGTGAAGCAAAACCAGATGAGCTATTAAATATTTCAAATGAAACCAAAGGACATTTTTTTTCCATGAAAAAAAGGTCTACAAATTTTACGGGGACTCTGCAACTGTTTTGGACCCTGTATATGCTCTATCCTTGTCACTGCTGCTTGCAGAGGCTTCTCCATGGTTCAGAAGTTTAAGTTGTAATAATTTGGCCTCATAAATATTGCCTGATTTTCTGGTTTTTGGTCCTGTCATTTACAGCAGAGATGCTTGTAATGACATAGGGAACCAAGCAGAATACTTCATGTGTTCCTATCGAACATTGGATCTAGAAACACTCACTGGTAGTTTTCTTCCAGATATAGGAAGAATGCCAGACAGGAACTTTCCTCTGGCATCATGAAGGAGTTATCAGTCTGTCACAGTGAGTACCAGCTATCAAAGTCTTTTGAATTTTTATTTAGCAGTAAAATATTTGTTCATAAGACACATGACAAATGTATCCCCTTCTAGATAGTCAGTTTTTACCAGATGATTTGGGTAGCTGGGAGAAATGGAAGCCAAGAGTTACAGCATGAAGGCCCAGAAAGTTCTGTAATCGTAAGATAAAGTAGTGTCAAGAGGAAAATTCCTCTGTATATGATGAGGAACATCAGCCATTTTATGTCCCTAGCTATATTATTAACATTGAACCATGGCACTAATCATCATGATCTAAGTAGGCTGCTGTTAAAACTGACAATGAAATTACACTGTATCTTTACCAAGTTTTTCTTACATTAAGTTTCTGCAGGATCTCATATGTTGACTTGTTTTTCCAGTCATTAATATTTATATCCGGTTGCTGCTCAAGCTCAGAAGCATTTGGAGTGCTAGACTGTCTCTTGACTTTTGAATGTTTTGGAAGATCCAACTCCTCCAAACTCTTAAATACAGGAGCCCTGAAAAATAAGTATATAATTTATTCATAGTTCAGAAAATATTTTAATTATCAAATACTTTATCACTGTTATTTACACATAGCCTTACTCTTCTGTTTCAGCGATTCTTAGGAAGTCAAGCTGTTCAACAACTGCTCCAGATATTAATGTCTGAAATGAAACATTGAAAGAAATTAAAAAAGATGCAAGAACAAATTTAACAATATAGTTGTCTTTTGATCTCAATATGTTGCTTGTAGATTCCACTGAGAAAGTAGTTTCTTTATCTACAGTTCTGAATATCTTTACATTTCCAGAGTATTTTTCCTCTTTCTTAAGAACTTACTTAAGACAGCAGAATTCTCTCAGGTGTTGTTTGTTTGTTTGTTTTGGCATTCTACTGTTCTTTTGCCTGCAATACACAGCTTAATCAACCAGGCAATGTCCAGCCCCCCCTCCCCAAAAACAGGTCTGATGAAAACACACAAGGTGATGGATTTGCATTCCTCAGTCTCCTGCACGACACTTGTGATCTGGATCATAATACTCATTGTTTCAGGGGCCACTGAGGGAAGGGTAAAGGCTATGTCCTGGTTCCGTGTAAAAAGGGGTTCAGGGCAGGACCCACACGGAACAGAACTATGTACTCGCCTCTCCCCCCCTCAAGAGAGAGAGAGACACTTTGGAAAAAATTATGAAGTATGTTGTTTAACAAGGAACAGAAAACAAAAAAGGGAGGTAAGGAAAATAATATATACAAAGATTAGGGGAAAAATACAAAAAATAAAATATACAAAACCCTCAGAAATGGTTCCAAGGTCCCACGGAGTGAAAGGACAACTTCCCTCTCTGAGCTGCAGGATAGGAGCGAAATTAGCACCCACTTCCTGCCTCTTATCAGAGTGTGTGTGGGAAGGGGAGGGAATACAATGGTTCACCCCCACCCGGGGTCCTCCCAGGTGTTGGAAGGTCACGCCCCCATTCCAAGCCTCAAACCACAACAGGCTAGTATTTCTGTCAGTCTCAGTGATGTGACAGGAAAACGCAAGGTAACAGCATTTCCTGCTCTATAGTCATTCCTTCATCCACACATACCTGCCTAAGTCTACAGATCAAATTTGCAGCTTACAAATACTTCCATCTCAGAATGTTACATACCTGAAATTCAACACTGCATTTATCTGATGTAGTCATGACAATTCATTCACTCTACATTTATATGACTTTCCCATTTATATACTGCCAGGGGAAACATATTGTACTACAGCATTTTTCAGACCACTTTTTCATGATTCTCATTAGCTACATAAATCTGAGTGTGTACTTTTGAATTCTGTTTTCATTGTACATAAGTTGCAGTAAAAGATTGATGTTACACTGTGAGATGACAGAATATAAAGAAACCCTGCTTTGCTTTTATTGCTAGGTCATTCATTCTTCCATATCTGCTTGAACGTATGACAACAACGAAGATGGAAATCAGAAAAGAGCTACAAGTCTTTTAAGCATACATATTTTTAAGTGAGATTACATACTGTATATTTTATAAGAAAAAAGAGCATTCACCCCATTAGAGTCACATTCTATCTCTAGATATGTTTATACATGCGTATCCAATATATGTATATATTCATACGTATTTTGTTGGAACAGGAGAAGACAATACCACAAATTAGACATGTCCCTTGTCTGAAATCCTGCCCCATAAAGAAACAAGGCTCTTTCCAAAACGTGACAGTGGTGCTGTGAGACTGCAAGATCACATTTAAACTGATGGACAAGGCATGCCATTTTCTTCCAGTAAACGCTCTGACCACCAACACCTACCAGTCATTTATGAAAAGGGTAAAAGAAAAATGTAAAGGCTTTCAAAAGCTGCAAAAGAGAAAGGTACATTATGACCAGATGAGAGATGCAAGGTGGTTTCCATTTAACCCAAACCAGTTTTCATAGCTTTAGCTTTATGCTGTAACAGGAATTACATCTTAACAATTAATATGCCGTAAGATAATTGAACATGTTATACTGACATACTGGAAAGTTAGCATGTTGTATTCATGGATGCAGAAAGAACTTATCTCTTGAAAAAGTGTAAGGCATTCTCTTGGGGTTTTTTAAGTAGATTTCATTCAAAAACCTACAAGGGTATTAAGCAAGTATGTAACTGCATTTAATGAAGCTTTGTTAGGGCCCTGTTACACTAATAATTCTCTCAAGTGTGGATCCCTTGGAAGTGATTTCCACACAGGATTTAACCTGCTCCATCCATGTACAAAGGTTACCCACTCTTCACTTCTGCAATATTAACTCTGATTAACCAAATCTGGCTTTGCTTTGTTTTCAAATCTGATCATTCTATACTTTTGGGTTACAGCATAGAATCATAGAATCCTTTAG
>NW_008587885.1:0-37782 GCF_000691845.1 Merops nubicus
CTAAAGGATTCTATGATTCTATATATATAACAACAAACAACCAACAACCAAACACAGCTTTGTTTTAAAAAAATCAGCAATGCAGAGTCCCTTAGCATAAAAGTGTTGATAGCTTGAAGGAATTCATGATAGTGCAATGACAACTACTTCTCTTTAAGTAGCAGAACAGGAGGAGTGGGGTAGCCTCTCATGGATATAGGAAAAATAATGTGACTGGTCACTGTTCAGCGTAAGGAAACGTACCAAAAGATCCAAAACGAAACTGCTTTTCTTGTTTAGAAAGGGAATATTGCTCTAACCTAAAGAGTCAATATGCCAGAAACCTCAGTGCCTGAGGTGAAACTAGAGACATAAAAGCTGCTGGGATTATCCTGCAGAGGGAAAGCCTGTGCTGCAGGAGGAATGAACTAGCTGAGACTTTCTACACCTTTTCCATCTTTCATCTTATTGAAAAGAGCTGTCCTAGTTGCTGTGGCCATGTAATCTCCTAGGAAGACAAAGGAATATAAATTTGGGCCTCCAGGCTTGAGTGGCGCCTGTCAGCGTTCACTACTGACTGCTTTGTTCCTCTGCTGCATCTCAGAAGCCCTTTGATTCACTTCTAGCTTCCTGCTTCTGGCACTGGTAGGTGAGAAATGGCTCTTTTACCTGCTTTTAAGCCCTAGGGAAATCCTGCAATCTGTTTTATCTCTAGTATCTCTTCAACTGGTGTAATTGGGTTGTTTCAGGATGGATGAAGCAAGAACTGAGAAATGGGTATCCATGAGTTACGGAAAAGAAAAACGCAAACAAAATCTAAGAATTGAAGTTAAAATCTTAGATGCTCCCCACTCTTCCAAATTCTTATCTGTAAGCTGTCAGATATTGGGAGACTGTCCTCCTCAGTCTGGTCCAAAGGTGATGAGGAAGAAGTTTTTCCATGCAACAAAAGATGGAATGAAAGCAAAGAGAATGTGAAATGAGATTAGCATCAAGAAGCAAGCAGAGGCTGAACCAAAAGTATAAACAGATCTTCTAGGTGTCAGGACAGTACCCCCTCCCAGGAGGTATGCTTTATAAAGCACTTAAAAGAAAAATCTGTAGGCTGTTAGATAGAAGAGACATCCCCATGGGACTGTGGAAAAAAGTCGGAGAAGACACACTGGAAACCTCTTTTCCTAAATGATTAAGTAGGGCTAGTATCAGTCCTTGTATATGCAAGAATATATGAGTACCTGGAAAGAAACCACCATGAACTGGTAGCACTTGTATAAGAGAAAGCCTCATAAGGCTATCTGTCACTCTCACCCGTCCTTTACTGATTGCCATACATTTTTTTTAGCTAGACTTCCAAGAACAAACAAGTCACATGCACGTCGGGGTAACCTTTACACTGGCCAAGATTCAAACTGTCTGACTCTTGGTACCTGAGGCAGCACAGTTAGCATCACAATCATGCTTGTCTGGGACACATCCATCCTCATGCAGGCTTCTATACCTGAGTCAGACAGATTTCCTTCAGAGTCAATGGGGGCGTTTCCAAGGCTGAACTCATCTGGTGTCTTTTAGATGTCCATTTTAGAAAAAGGGGAGATACCAAAGCCCACATCCACCCACGCTGAACTTCAGGCTGGAAATCCAAATTTGAATGTGCATCAGCAAACAGATACCTACACGTCCCTTACTGAACTGAGTCTCAGGTGAGACCTGAGGAGTCAGACAGATTCACATAAAATTCAAGTAGTAAGAGCTAAAGCAAAGGGTTACAAATAATCCTCTGCAGGGAAGCTTGTGTGCCACAAAGACCAGTGATGGTAACATACTCCTTCAGATACAATGCCCTGCATTGATGCATATTGCCAGGAGCAAAATGGTATAGAGTCCATACTGTGCTCCACCTGATGTTTGCCACCACATCTGGAGTACATACAACATAGCTAATGCAATAAGTCAACATAGAGGCTTGTTATTTAGTTATACAAGCAAATCACAACTAATTCCAAGAAGAGATCACTAGAACACCAGGACCGAGTCTTAAGCCAGTGCAAATTTTAAGCCAGTATTGACTCTGAGTGCAGGGGCTTAGCTTGGCATATCCAGCTCCTGCTCGTGAATTCAAATGAAGATACCACTGTGAGCAATGACTAATGGGAACAGTCTCTTAGGAAAAAGGAGAGTTTCATTACCTTGGTGTGGTATTTGGTGACTTGCCTAGCCGTACCACACTCTGGGAGATAACGTGACAGCGTGGGTGCCGCAGTTTACATCATCACGAGCTCGGGACAGCCATGTTAGTCAAGAGTTTGATTCCTGTCTCCCTCTTTTCTGAAGTGCAGTAGCTGCTATGGAAACAGTGCCATTAGAACGGGCAGGGCTTTCTGACACCCAGATGAACCCATGCTTATGCTAAATGATACATCTTCTATGAAGAGCTCTAGCTAGGTCTAACTGTGGTATATTAACCAGTCCAGGTCCAACACACATGGTATGAATACATTTCTATACAAATTCACAAAACCCTTACACTTCATTACTATGCTCATGACTTGTGGTGGGCTTCCTATACCCTATAATGTAATGAAAACAGCAAACTGCATAGCTCACATAGCTGCAATGATTAGCAACGTGATATTTAGTTGAAGAAGCTTGAAGAATACCTCCGTGCTCCACAAAAGTAAGACTAGAATGCCTCTGCTGAATTACAATCACAATTAATTTTTTTATGCTTCTTGCAATTCTTCTGAAAGGAGGCTGCAGTAGATGCTACCTCAACTGCATCAAGAGATGTACAGAGAAGCCAAACTTCTACATCCTCTTGTTAAACACCACTTACCAGAAGGCTAAGATACAAATACAATCCTAGTCTGTCTTTAAAAAAAAAAAAGGTAGCTCTCTTTAGTTAAGGGACTTCATTCCATAATCTGAATGAAAATTTTTACAGAGGAAAAATGAAACAAGAACTTCCCTGATCAATCAGATCAGTGCCTCATCTGTTCCTGTATCTAAATGTGACAACTGCCAAATGCTTTGAGCAAGATGTAAGCAATTCTCTCTCTGCTACTGCCACTCATTTGAATCCTACTGCACCACAACCTTGTTACACTCCTCCCGATCCCAGTCTACAATCACAGATAGTACAATCAATTTGGAAAAGCTCCAAATGCTCTGAAATATTTATCAGATTTCAGAACACCTGGAAAGCCATGAAATAGTAATAAACCAAACAATTATAGTACAGAATGCTTTTCCAACAGGAATGTGCTTGTGATTTTTTTAACTTCCTCAGCCTTTAATAAATACAGAATAAATTCTGACATATCACAAGGACAGCAACTATCTCTATCTCTCATGCAAGCCCAGAAGTGGCTGAAAATAAGCAGCCCTACACTATTGTGGATACCCAAAAGACCTGGAAAATCTCAGCAAAGCTTCTAAAACAGGAAGCTTGTAAAATTCAACTCATCTTATTGATCATAGCGCTCAACCTCAAAAAAAATTTATTTTTTACCGTTCTTGCAAGAAGCAGGAAATGTGCTAGCTGATAGAAGAATAGACATGCCTCAATTTACCAGTTAATTCTGAACAGCAAACTCCTGTGACTGAAGAAGCCCTTTTATTTTTCTCTGAAATCGGATAGTCAAATAACATATTAGTAATTTACCTATAACAAATTAGTCTTGATTGAAGTCTGCCACTCTGTGGAACATCATGTGGCTATTAAGTTTTAACAAACTGCAGTCAGAGAAATCTGAGTAACACCTGAGCTGCATATTGCAGTGAAGAGGCAAGCTAAGAACTTGGAAAGATAAAGCCTTGGGCTCCCCTCTGCAATAAAAAAGTTGCAATACTCCATGTCTGGAAAAAGAATGACAACTAACCTGTCAGAGCTTAGGACTGGGCCAGCCACTAGACAAATGGCATATAAAGAGCTCTCTATTAACCTCTCTCCCTTCCCAAAAGGCAAGAGAAAGACAATAAGGGAGAGAGACTTATGGATTGGAAAACTAAAACAGCTTGAATGAAAGTAATAATAAAAAATTAAAATAAATACAAATATATACAAATCCAATATCAAACACAACCTCTCTGATGGCAATTACATTATCATCACCACTGGTGCTGTAGGAATGTGTTGGATGTCCCAGACTGGACTCTCAGCAAATGGGAACCAGATTCTGGAACTGGATTCAGAAACACACGGATCAGGGGCAAAACAGAACAGAGTCCTTCCCGGATGCCAGCCATTGAAGAAGAGAGACTGACCTCGTGATCCCTCACCTTTATACTATGACATGTATGGGATGGAATACCTTGTTAGTCAGTTGAGGGTAACCTGTCCTGTTCTTTTGCTGACTGGATGTCCCAGTAGGAAGAATAAGGCTATTAGCAGCATGCATACAGGAAAGACTTTACCATCCCATTCCAAAGTATACAGGAGAGACAGGAGGTGGCTAACAACTAGAGGAACAAATATCTCAGTGTATTCACTCATGGTATATGACGGAGCAAAGAAAGGAGTTAGAAACCAGGTCATGGGGAAGGAATAAGTCAGGTCATGGGGAAGGAATAAGTCAGGTCATCAGTCCAACTCCAATCACATGATAAATGCCAAGGAGAAGCATCATTACATACACAATCCTCTTTCTGCCCTGGACTTGATTTTGTCCCGCCATTGCTGGGAACTCTAATTCTACATGGACAGCTGGGGAGCCTCCCAATAACAGGAAACCCTACACAGCACACCCTCTACCTAAGTAAACCTCCCCCATTCACTGGAAGCAGAGCTAGCCTTTATACTATTAACTCTAGAGGTAGGGCACCTGGTGGCAGTTTCTTAGCTGTTTTTCACCCAAGGTTGGCCAGGCCTTGAGAGATAAACCAAGAGGAAGGTCTCTCTCACCTGGTTGTGGGCATCATCCATGTCAACCCTGATTCGAGGCATGGGGTTTAGACCCCAACATTTCACCTGTCTGCTCCTCCCTGCAGCTGTGGCCTCTTACTTTCTGCACCCCTAACCTGGCACACAGCATTTAGGAGTGACTTTGGTCTGCACAGGAGCAAGTATAAGCAAGAGCCTTTCTGCACCCCAGTCCTTGGCAGTAACTGTGGGCATGGAGCGTTATCACTGCTGGAAGCAGAGGCTGCCTGCAGAAACCTGCTGTTAACTTCAGCAAGTGCAGTCACTTAGAAGAGACTGAGCTGAAATGTAAAATCACAGAATGGAATCAGTTCTGTTCTAGCTCAAACCAGGATGTAACCTCAGCAAAACAGGTATGTGCATGCTTTGCTTTCTCTTTTTTAGCTAGTATATTTCTAACGCTGGCTTTGAAATTGCTAGTCAACTGGCATGCCTTGACACAGCTGCTCTGTCTACTGTTTGCTAATAAGAAGTTAAGGAGTCCGTCTCTGGTGGGAGCCTTACACATCTTTAGTCTTGCTAGAAGAAGACCGGTAACAAACAGAGGCAGTGAAGCCAAATAGTGCATCAAAGACCAGTGGAGCTGCACAGCTCTCCTTTGAACACTAGTCAAGTCCAATGGCTGAGTACTAAGAATTAAAATCCCAAAAGAACTATAAAAAGGTCAGAGGCACAGCATGCCTGTCATGCTGGCACAGCATGATAGATGGTTACTACAGGGCATGACCACACATGCAACTATCAGTGGCATCAGCAAATACTTTGTTTACATGGGACTTCTACAACTGGAAGGAAGAAACAATATATTCTTCAGGAGATTGGTGATCTAATTACAGTGGTTTTCAACCTTTTCAGTTTGTATACATTCAAACATTTTTGGGCCTCTCTTGTTGATCTCTCTATAGTGATTTTAAGCCAAATTACAATAGGCTTACTTTTCTTAGTTACATTTTTATATAGCTTAGAGGTAGTCCACCACCTCTAAGGCAACAACTAAAGACATTCCACTAGATCTTTTCCACACCTTACTATCAAATCTGCCAACTTAAAAGAAAAAGCCAATTTATTAATAAAATTTCATAGAAGTGATTACTACTTTGAAGATACTTCCACATTCTGTTAACTTAAATGTGCAATATGAGAGCAACATGCCACCACACTTGTATTTTCACTTTGTATTCACACCTCGTATTTGCATTGCACTCTGCAGCTCTGAGACAATATTCTGATGCCTGGATGCTGCAGGTTGGCCTTTCAAGAACGATACTCCTGAGCAACCCTGCAGCAAGAGTAGAATGAGTAAAGCTACTTCTGTCTGCATGTCTCAGCATCCTATTGCTGTGTGGTGCTCACAGGCTTAGGAAGAAAGCCTGCAGAGATAATGGCTTCAATTTGGAAGGGCTTCTCTTTGTTTCACTTTCTGAGCTTGCTTGCTGAGGCGGCACTAATTGCAGAACAAGGCTTCAGCTCAAGGGGCCTTACAAGCAGAGAGTCCTTCTCCTGAAGCTTAATTCCCTGACTTGTGACCTTGGAACAGCAGGGACAGGGGAGAAAAGGGAACATATCTGACAGTTGTTGCAGTCAGGATGGCAGACTGCCCTGAGGGTTCAGGACATAGATCCTCTCCTCAGCTCTATTTTCTGTGGGATGTCAGCTGTGGACATCTCACAGAATCTTGCCTTAGACTTGAGTTTGTCTTGTAATGGTGATGATCAAGTGCTTTGAGATATTTGGAAGACAGAAAATACAAAAATGTTTTGTAGCATTTCATTATTAAATATAAGACCAGACAAACACCTCCAAATTTTGTTATTCAGATAGATAAATGTAGAGGTGGTTGCACAGAGTCCCTTCTGTGAATATTATAGCAAGTCACATGTAATATGGAAAGAGAAAAATGGAAAAAGAGGTAAAAGGAACAACTTTAAACAAGTATCAGAAGCCATTCACAAAAAAAGGTTTTTAATTGGCTAGCTTATTTCTATTTGAGGCCTGACTTGTCTTACAGAAAAAAAAATACAATGTGATTTTACAGTAAAAGTAATAGTGATTAAAAAATTGATTGTAAAGTCCACTGAACTCTCCTGTCGCCAAATCCCTAAGTAGCCTCCTCTGACACAGCATCTGAAGAACCTTCTCTTCAAGGAACTCATGCTCTGTGTACCAATATGAAAATAAATCACATCACACCACACTTTCATAAGTAACTAAACATAGGGATGGTAGCAGGAGCCACCACTCAAGTACAAACTGAACAGAGGATCAAACCCCAAAAGCTTAAGGAGAACAGTACTAAGAGTGGGACTGTTACCAGTGAAGATAAGAGGCAGTGTCTCTGTAGAAGGATAAGTGAAGGATACTTCATATCACTGATTCAGCTTTCCAGCTGCAGAAACCAGAACCACAGAGCCAACAGAAGGGCTTCCTTCCTGCCACTAGTGCACACCAAGTGCAGCTCTAACAGTGTTACACACTGTTGCCAAGCAGTCAGAAAAGCAAGAAGAATGGAGGACTTCAGATTTTTATTCCTGGATCTGCTGCATCTTCGCCAACTGATCTTCAGCAAGTCATTTACATGTCTTCTCTACCTCCTATTCATGGCTTATAAAGGGGGACAAAAATAATTTGAGGTGTTTTGAGTTCTTCAGACAAGAAGTGCTACACATGAGCAGGATGTCAAAATTGCTATTTATCTATAGGGCTCGTGTTTAGCAAAAAAAGAACAAATCCCAGTGCTTCTTAGGAGGGAGTGTAGGAGTGGGTTATGAAAATCCTGGAAATCTTCGTAATAAGGTATTTCTGAGTATATTAACTTCTGGACCACTATTCTCCTATATAGCTGTTGATGTAGATCGATTCTCTTCACAGTAAAGAAAGAGCCTTGCAAGAAAACTCCAGAAATATCTGGTAAAAGGGCCAGAACTGAAAGTGCTCCTGAAATGAGAATTTGCTTATTCGGTCACACTGGCATCTCATGATAACATCTTGCAATTTATATATTTTTTTTGGTACTGTTTCTCACTTTGTAAATCCAAACAAAAGCAAGTTTAGAGCAGTTAATAATTCCAAACTAAACCAACCCTCTTCCCTCTTATTGACAATGACGTGTATTTTTATCTCTGTTTCCATTCTACAATTGTGACGAAGAAAAAAAATCTATAGCCTGACAATGCAGATCTGGCATCTGCTGCTGAAGGAAGCCAATTCCTCCCTGACGTCTTCAGTGACTACAGAATGGCTATTCCTAAGCATCTTCCTCTATTTACATGATGTGAAAATATATAATGTGTTATTATGCAATAACCTATAATAGCATATAATAATGGAGTATGTAACAATATATAATTATATTTATTAGAAAGAAAATAAATACTACTAGCTTCTCCTGTGGCATGAGGCTCAATTGAAGATGTAGCGTTATCATGGAATTGGCACTCAATGTTTTGTATTAAGAAGATTAATACTGAAGAATGGCAAAGAAAATTTCAGTATCAGAGCTGCTTCTCATGAATACATTCGGTTTCATCTAAACATCTAGAAAAGCACATTACATTTCTGTATCTCTCAAGAACATATACCGGCAGAGGCACTGAAGAATATGGGCTTGGCAAACACACTGCACTGCTCTGGCTACACTGTCTGCATGCTCAGAGCTGCTAATGTCAATCATATCAATCCTGTTCAAGATCAATACTGCCTTCATCATTAGTTTCCAAACATTTGAAGTGAAAGGCTATTTTTCTCTTTTGAATTTAAGGATTTTTTTGAGATACTTGCTAAAGTAGCAAGTTACTACAGAATACGTGTTCAGTATTGTCTCAGTTTCAGTACGGTTAGTGTGCCGTGGCCACAGCAGATCACTTTTGGAACTGTCACCTTAATCTGTGCTGTCTCTCTCTGTTGATCATCTCTGCCTGTTATCTCTTAACTTCTGTTTAGAACTGCATGTCTTTGGGAAAGGGACCACATCTTTGCAACGTGTTTTACCCAGGGAATTGCATAAGGCAGCTGCAATATGAATAAAGAAAGAGCTGTCAAAAACAAACAGAAGCAAAGAGACCTTCACTGCCCATAGCAGTCAGTGATCTTTAAACTCCTAAATTGCCCAGCTTGATACATGCCACAGAAGGATCAATTTCTTAATAATAATTAAGTTCATATTTCAGTGTGAAAAGTTCTGCAGCAAACACTACTGGCATTTGTCCACCTAGGAGGTACCAGTCATCACATTATATAAGGACCAAAGATAAAATTAGATTGAGAACAATGTGTAGCAGCTTCTAGAGCACAATGACTCATATTCACACATGAGACTGTCAAGCTGGAACACAGTCACGGAGAGTGTAAAAACAAGGCTGCAGTAAAAAGTACATCTTAAGATTATGTTGTTGAAAATATGGAGAAAATTACAGAGCTAGCAGCCCACTAGTGCTCTCCAGCCTGCTGATTCCACGGGCCACAGAAATTCATGAACTCTAGCAGATAAATAATATTGCCTCCCTCCTTACACTTTGCAAATCACCAAACAGAAAGAATTCACGGGGAAAATTATAGCAAAGGTCCATACACCCCAGCTTAGCAGAGGCTGGAAAATGTGGAATTCTGTACAATTCTACCACTCAGGAAAAGTGCATTGTTCTCATTGCAGTGCACATAGAATGAAAGGCACAAGTAGATCTGTCCATCTGCAAGCATCCCTTCTCCTCCCTCATTTCAACTTCTGATAAAGGAAGCAACATTACTGATCTGCACTTCAGTGCATTCTCTGTCCAGGTAACTGCTGCACAGCCTTGCTCCTCAACTAATGGAACCAGAGGAAGGAATTTTTTGCTTCTAGTCTGGTGTCATCAACCTGACTCCACAACCACTCATGTTTTATAATTCATCAGAAAATGGTCCTTAAACAATTGCTGGGTCCTAAATGGGTCAACGCCTACAGCAAATATTGTCAGGAACCACCTCCCAAGCACTGCCAACACCTCCCAGTGAATATGTTCAGAAACTGTCTCTCAACCACTGTCAAGAGCTATCAAAAGATGTCGTCTGATGCTAGAACCCAATTGCTGTCATGTCACAGCAGGCTTGGTCAAAGCCACTTCTGACCACTGTTGATGTCTGCCAGCCAGGTCACTTGTCTTGGTGATAAAAGTAACAGTCGTAATGCAATTTTGCTTGCATAACAGCTAAATGTGTTCTTCATAACCTCAACTCACAACCAGCAAGCATGTTTTTCTGTACCTTGGCCTAGGCTAGCAGGGAATCCCTGCAACACATGGGAATTACAGCATGGCACATAAATGAATAAGAATTATCCAGCAGTTTTGTCCAAGTCTGAATAAACAACCTGTACCACCACTCACACGTGGTGGATCTTACTGCCGTGAGATTTTCCTTCTGCCATATTCAGCTGAAGTTTCCTTAAGATTTCGCTTTTCCCTTGCCATTCTTCTTTTGCTATGCTTCACTGTGAGCAACACTTCTCACTGCTTAGTCACAAATTAGTCAAGTTGTACATATTTAGTTTGTTCATATAAACCTCCACGCAACTGTTTGACTCCTTTAAGAGATGTAAAAAGGAAAGAATGCTTTTAGTGAAAAGAGAAAAATGACAGGTTGTCCCTCAGTGTGTGTGTATATATATACATACATACACTGTATGTTCTGGCACATGGTAGGGTGTATTTAATGTTTGAGGCCATATGCTTGAAGAATGAGAACAGAGGAAAAAAAAAAAAAGCCAGTTTTTGAATACTGTATGTCTAGCTTACATACTGTCAAATATAGTCTACATGTATGGGAAACAATTCACGAGATTCACAATTCATACAGACAGGCAATCATATATAAAGATCAGCAAGTGTTCAGGAGCCAGATTTACAAAGCCAGACAGTGCAACAATTAGCTATATGAAGATACGAAATAGCCATGTTTTATGACATTTTTGCCCTTCCACTAGAGTTTAAGTAGAAGAAGAAGAAACTAGTTCTTCAACAGCAATAGTTAATACACTTTTGTGTGTCTATCTGTGTCAAGTCTTGCCTTGTGATCTCATCATTAAAACAAGTGTTGGGGCAACAGTTACCCTGGGGAAATACCAGACAGGAACCAGATCACTTTAGGCTTTTTAGTGTATAGAGAATTAGTCATACTCTTTGCAACCTACGCAGCATCTTCTCTGGAATACCCTAACATATTGAATTACATAGTGCCATTGTGAAATGACCAGTTCTCTGAGTTTGTAAAGTTATTCTATTAAATTAATTAACAGTTGTAAATAATTAAAATTCCTGCAAAACAATTCATTTTAGTCCAAAGTACACCAATAAAGGACTGCACATCAAACAATACTTTCCTCTTCAGAAATGTCCCAAAACCACATCTGTTTTTAAAAGTGAATTTAAAAACAAGGAACTTAATGAGAAATAGATTAGAAGCCTTGGTTCTTCCATGGAAACTCATTCTTACATTTGTGATGGCACTGGGGATCAATAATACAATTTATTTCCTTATACTTCAGTTAACTGTTGCTTACATAATACCTCCATAGTCTTGATGGACCCCATTTCCAATTCCAGACTGGCCGCTGATTTTTTGTAAAACCTAGATCTCCTCCCATTTCAGTACCTCAGTTTCCCTTCCTTTCAAATATAAGGATGATGATGTCTGTGTCTACCTCAGAGGGATTCTGAGGATTAATTCTCAGATGACTTGAAATCATTTGAGCTGTGATACTTGGATAGAAACTATGAATGATTAGCAGCTGTTGCCATTACAAAAGCAGCTTCTTACATCTTAAAATCTAACCTTTGTGAGAAAGATAAAAAAAAAAAAAAGAAAAAGAAACCCCTCTTCATTTCTACAGCAGACCTTAGACTGTGACTTGATTTTAACCTTCAAGATTCTTTTATTGTGCAAGGAAAGAAGATTGAGAGCAGGGGCTGGAAAAGAATCTGAAATTCAGAGAACCTCCTCTCTGTCTTCCTTCTTAATAGCCACTTCAGACCTGCAGCATTGACCCCTATTAACCACCATTATGGCACTTTGCCCCGTTGGTTAGAAGAGGTTTTTTCCTAGTCAGCTGAGCACCACAGTCTCCAGCCAGCCTGTGCAGTGGCAGGACTTGGTGCGTAATGTGAAACAAATAGCAACAATGACAGGACAAAAAGGACTTTGACAGAGAAAGATTGATGGTGGCAAATGGAGAAGCGTCACAAAGTCAACCTCACGCTTGCCAAACTCCAAAGCCACATTTGTCATCTGTGGCACTTTCTCCCTGGTGCAGGCTGCTTGTCAGAGGGACTAGTTCAAGTGTTAAGCAGGTGAGGAGATGTGGAGGTGAAGAAGTGAAGACATCATTCTTCATTACTCACTTCAGAAAGGGGGAAAGGAAAATAAGAAAGAGTCGACCATGGTACAGTCTTGATTAATTACCAGAGCTGGCAGTGACAATGAAAGCCAGAGGAGGGTGAATTTTATTGCCATATACGCACAGTGCAAACACAACTTCCCTGAGATCCATCAGCTCAATGAGGCAAGCACTAATGCCTGGATCCTCAAGACCTGCAGGCTGAAAACACAGACCTGCAGAGCCACCCAGCCCCTCTTCCCTCTGCATTGCTGCTCTGTGTATCACATACCTCTGCATCATGTGATGTGTAAATCACATGCAATTGTGATGGCTTTTCTCCAGCTGATCTCTACTCTAAAAGCTGACAAAGGCTTTGTTTGAAAAACCCACCTGTTTACTAAAGTTGCTCACAACTGATCTCTCCTTATGTGTTACTTAAAATAATTCAGAGTGCAATTATGCTAGGAAAGCAGCTCAGTTAAAATGCCTAATGGGTTTCATATCATGTACACTTAGCATTCAAAAAAAATGCTGGTTTTTCCTTCCATAATTGCCAATAAATTCAGCCTGTGATCTGAAGTTTACACCTTTGCAGCTCATACATCTTCTGAAAGAAAGAATGCACTTTCGCACCTTTTAAAAAATTCGATAAAAACATGTAAGCTATGAATGAAGTTGTATCTCTCGTCTCTCAAAGCTCTACTGACTTTAATAAGAGTGAAAAATATTTCAAATGTACCTTAATTTTTATAGCCTGCAGTTCTAATTCTGCAGTCTTGAAGGGTTAAAAATTGTTTCCATTTTTATTTGAGGAAATAAGCTTGAGATCATATTCCACCAGGCTTCAATCACAGCGGCAGCTACTGGAAACCACTTGTCCCATGTTCATTAGTAGCAGAATTACTTTCAACAGTGGTTGAGTGGGGATTAGACCAACTGGTCATTTTCCTAGCACATACACAGTCCAAAGGTCTGGAGGCTCAGGCTGATGAAGGACTCCTAAGCTTAGAATTCTCTGTAGTACCCAGAAGCAAGGACTCAGACAGAGAGTTGGGACTGTAAACACTGTTTATATAGTTCCTGGAAGAAGAAAAATTTTCTGAGCTTAAAGAGAGGAATTCAAAGGTCTCAATAGGTGTAGGGGGTCTAAAAAGCATACCCACCAATGTGTCCTCTCCCACCCTCCTCCCACCATGTCATCTCCACCTGAGGAGTTAGACACACACAAGAAAAAAAAAAAAAGCTTAAACAACAGAAAACAATGCAGGCATTCAGCACAGCTAAGTTGGCAGCTCGTCAGGGCACACACAGGAGCAGAGTAGGAGACCTCTTAGTAAAATTTCACTAGAGAAAGCAAATATGTACAGGGTACCTACATCCCAGGTAGCTGTGCTGCCTAAGAAGAGTTTTCAACATCATTTAAACTGCACTTCAAACTCCAAAGTGATTTTGGGGATCCTGACCACAACCTTTTGCAACCGAGACCTCCCACCTGCCTGTCAGGAGAATATTTCACAACCTTCAATGTACACTTCCTCCCAAAACATGAAGGACACAGCTGAACCCTACAATATGGCCAGAAAAGAAAGCAGCAGATGGAAGAGTATCTTTCAGAAAGCCATGAACCAGCTGTGTCCAAGCTACATCAGTCAGAAGGAGCACATCTGGAAAGCAGTGTCCCTGCTGAGAGGCAGGGACCAACAGCTGTACGTGGACACCTCAGCACGGCTGAGAGGGGAACAGCAGGTATCTCCACACAGATCTACACATCACAGAGCTAGCAGCCGTGTGGAGCTGGGCCAATGTACCCTGCACCACGCTCAGCTTCTGTGTGGCACAGAAGGGCCAGTTACTGCCCAAGGTCACCTTACTCATCCACAGAAATTACAGCAAATGTGCAAAACCTAAATTCCTAAAAATGGCATAGTTTCCATCTCCCCACTCCCTCCTGCCCTGATTGTCGTGTTAAAAATGGTCCCATCTCTTCAAAACAAGCACTGTCACCCTCAAAGCGCAAGTGTTTTCTCAGTAAAAATGAGTCACTTTCTAAGTAAAGGTAAACTTCCTCCAGAAGCTTTGTAAATCGTTGCCCTCAGCACCATTTTTTCATGCAGACCTACAAGACCTGTTTTATCAGGGTTTCTCACAAAGCAAAATCTGAGCAGGTACAAAATCCAGAAACGGAAAACTGTAAAGTTTTGTGCCTTTGTTTTTACTGATTTTAATTTCACCTGATTCTAAATTGCAGCTCAAGGTATAGAAAATATGTACTACTACTAGGAGCCTGTCTTTTTCCTGACACACTTTTCCCTTACGCAACTAAAGCCAGCTTGAAAGACTGTTCTACTTTGCATCCATTTTTCATGCTGACTGGTTCCCAGTGTCCTTCTGTGCAGCTGATGCATCAGTCAGCTCCAGAGATCTGCTCCCCACCCCCCATCAATTCCACTCCAAAAGCACCCACATCTGCTCTTCAGCAAAGAAAAAGAAATGCACATCCAAATGCTTGAGTGGCTTTCTCCTTCACCCTTCCCTGCAGGCATCCGTACTTTGTCCTTTCCAGATAAGCCTTCAAGCTATAGCCACTATCCTTCTTCCCGTCCTGCCAGTGAAGCCTGACAACTCTCTCTCTTAAGCACTCGAAGCAGTCAGTCATTATGAGTGACATGCCAACTCACAGCTTGAACATATTACACCCACAGGAATCCCACCACTGTCTAGGCTACACAGTGACAGCTTCTGACCAAGTGGTCTAAACTAGGCCTGGGCAAAGGGACTGAGACAGAATAATACAACCAGGTTGGTGCTCTCCTGCACCCTATGGCCATCCCACAGGTCCGCAGTGACAGCAAGAATGAGATTTACATCATAAGATTGCTGAGGCAGAAGCCATATATTTTATTATGTGCAAATTCAAAACACTGTCTTTCTTTGTCCTTGAACTAACAGAGAATCTACATCTATGGAGAGAAGTTTAGCACAGATGAGAGACTCTTATTTGACCTGGTAAAGGAAGCTATACACAAGCATTATATACAAAATAACAGTTTGTCAGACAGGGAGAGACCTTCCTACCTGTTACCACAATGCTGAAACCAAATGTTGTGGATGTTAGACTGGATGCCGGGTTATTCCCTATTACTCTTCCACATTTGCAACTGACAATACAGTCATTAGTGAAAGGGAGAAGCAAAAAAAATGCCTAAGAAACCAAAAACTCCACATTGTTTCAGTTGCTCAAACATGAGCCAGAAATACTAGGAAAGTTACGAGAAAGACTTTCTACATTGAAAATCCACTATGATTACCTAGGTGACACTGTTTAACTGACTAGAGAAAGTAACAAGTTCTGCAAAGCTGCTGAGACCATCTTATTCTACCCCTCAGTTCTGGTGCTTAAACAGGATGATCTCTCCATACTATGCTGCCCTATAGCTTGGCTCTTCCATGCCAAGCAGATGTAGACTCCAAAGTTCTTTGCACTGGGTGTCAAACTCCAGGGAACACAGGCCAAAAGAGAAATGCAGACCCTAGGTTCAGTATACACAAAAGCAACATCTAAGTCTTGTCACTTAAAGCGTGCTCAGAAGTTTATCCCCACTCTGCTTAGGCTGGTAAAAAGTATGGATCAGATGCTTGACGTTTTTAACAGCCACCTAACAATAGAATCGATAGTGCCAAACACCGTGGGCTGTCCCTCATTAATGCCTTCATATCAGTTGTGTTCCTGGTTTAATGCACTTTTAATGGCTTCCAACATTTGATCTATATACTTCACTTGCCTAAACAGAAAGAAACAACCATCTCTTGTCATGCTGTATGAAAGGCACATATGCTATGAAACTAGAGCATAAGCAGAGTACGAACATTGGGGCAGTGGCTGCAGATCACAGTCATGCTCATCACTGGCCTTAGCTCTTTAATTACCATACAAAATTTCACCACCCCAGCAGATAAGTGGTAATGACAGTTAGGAAATATATGGTACTCTTGCAGACAGCAGAGAGTGAGGAAGAGGGCAACTTATACATTATTTCTCATGTTTAAGGAGTTGTTTGAGGTGCTATAAACACAAGGATCAAGAAGGCTCCAACTCTTCACCCTTGGGGCTTATGCTGAAGTCTCAGACTTGTCTTCTTTGGGGCTTGTGTAAAATCCACCCTTCTGTTCTAATGCTATATCACACAGCATGAAAACATTTCTGTTGGACATTACATTGTGGTACTAGGTGAATATGCAACTACATCAGGATACTCTGGGGCCTCTTGTGATAAGCTGATGGCATGACGACACAAGACAAGCACCCACAGATTGTCCCACTGCAGAAACACTAAAAGGGAGCCACAGAAATAACATTCAGCAGCTCCAGCCCCCTCAGAACTATTCAATAGCTGTTGTGTATATTCTCTATGTTTATGTGCACACAAATGTGTGTACACACACACAAAGATATATAATCTCTACTCAACAATTTCCAGAAACTAAGTACAGCCTTGGCAGGGTGGGTCTTGTATTCCGATAAATTGCATACCCACAACCCATACATAATACACAGAAATGTATCTCCAGATTCCTGTGCCTTGTGGCCACAGCTCAGTGAAAGACACTGTCCTCTAAAAGATGACAAACAGCATCCTCAGGCTTTGTAGACTTTTCCTCTTATGACTATATCCTAGCAGTTTATCATGTGTTTCCAAACCTGAGGTCTCCAAGGAAATTCCTTAGCACCTGGCTACTGCTGGATTTTAGATTTCACTACAGTAGAAGCCAGCTCCGCATTTCCACAGGGATTATGCCCTCTGCCTTAATAAACAGCACAGCCCTTGCTCTATGAAACAATTTGGGATGGCAGATGACAATGCATTGCTCTTCCCTGCAGCTAGGCCTGCCCATCACCTTATCTGAGCTCCATAATTTTGTTCCAGCCTTACTACAGCTGCCTTCCATATAAATACACCTTCCACCTCTACTTCAGCGCATTATTCAGACAACGTAATATTCCCTGGCCTTTGGAAAATCAGGGGACAGGAACATGGCAGCCTCCTGCCTCTAGGAGAATGATGCCTCACTCTCAGAAATGCACATGGGGATTTGTTCTAACTCATTATCATCTGCAATTCAGCTGATACTTATGTTCAGTCTCTGATTCTGTCAGCCTTATTTCTTTCCACTACACAGACATGCACATCTACCTATTCCTCAAGAATAATACAAGAAAGGAGTGGCAGAGAGGAAGAGGAGGAAGGCAGCGTGTATTTATTCTGTAATACCACGAGAAAGGTGCAGGGAGGATGGAGTAGGGCTCTAGCTATCATCTGGTAATCACAGCTCAGGGAGAAAAGCTTGCAGTGCAAGGTGCACAACATCTTCAGAATGTGATTTTTCACTTGATAACCAGATTTTCTGTTGTATTCTCTTCTTTTCCTTGGTTTTCTCTCGCCAACCAGCAGCATAAGGGAATATTTTCCTTCTATTATTGAAGTGGACTTTCTTGGTCTCCTCTTCTTGCAATGAAAGAAAAAAAATAAACAAATGCATTTAAAAATCTTACAAAGAAGAGCACTCTTAAAATCCAGCTAGAGTAGTTCAAGAAAGCAGCTAATGCAAATTGGGTCAAATAGGAGACAGAGATGGAGGGCTTATGGGCCCTCAGATCTCTTGTGGATTTGCCTGTAATAAATGTCCCAGGAAGAGCATGCAGTCTGCTGCTCTCCAAGCTTTGGAAGTAAGAACTTGGAGCACTTATATTTCCTACTTGCATAACATCCCTCAGTCATTTTCATGTATGAAAGCCTTTAACACTCAGTAGCAAACGCACTGTGCAAGGAGTGTGCTGTGGCAAAAAGAAGTCTTCAAAGAGTCAGTGCAGTGGGCAAGTGTGAAGAACCCAGGAACACGAGGCAGCAGCCCATTACCATCCTGTACTATTGGTAGCTCAGCCACTCTCTCACCAGGGGGTAGGAAAAGAAGAGAAAATCCTGCTGCTGTTGGCAGGAATGGCAAACATTGTCTGGTACTACGAGGCCAGGCCTAGCAGCAAGATCTGGTCTTGTTCCTAGCCAAGCCTCTCTTCCCCAGTGGCTCAAATCATATGATACCACTCCTCTGAAGTTCAGTTTCTCCGTCTTTAAAATGGGCATGTACTGGCTCTCTTCCATAAAGCATGAAGAGCCACAGAAAACTGCCAGGTAAGTGCTAATTATTGTTAAAAATACGACTCTGTCCTAACTCCTTCAGAAACACCAGAAGCCACTTAGAAAATGAACGGTGCAATCTCAGTAACAATGATCATCCCAACAGCACTAGTATGCTTAGCTCTAAATCAGGCCTGGCAGTTTGATGAGTTGCAAGGAAGGTGATATGATGTCTCAGGAGGAATGGACAAGTACTGACAGCTCACCAAGGCTTCCTCAGCACAGACATTAAGCAGCTTTCTGCAAATGCTCAAGCTCCCACGAGAGGAAAGAATGGTGGGGAGGGAGGGAAAGAAAAACATTTTGTAAAGTTTTTTTCACAATACTTTTTTTTTTTTTTTTTTTCATTCTGCTGCTGTTCCATCTCCCTCCCCTGCTCCTTTTTATTACAAATTAAATAATTACTGGGCTGTATCCCAAAACACTGAAGATTTCACATCTTGTTTGGTCTAATTATATCAGTCGGCCTGACAAAATGGTTTCATCAATGGAATTGCCTTGCAAGAGCTCGGGCTAATCAATTCTTTGACACTTAATTAAGAACTCTGCTGGTCTGCAAGGATTCAGGGAAGAGGGGGGAGATGTTGGGCAGCAGAGAGTCTGGATATGCAATGTAGAGAGCAGGCTGTTAAAACTCCTGGCACAAACGGACCTCCACTTCCTTCACTGTCCATGCTCATCTTCCAGCTTTAATATTACCTCACGCTTTATCCGTCTCTCTAACCACTTGCTTCAGTTGGTTTTTTTTTTATTACTTTAATCTCAGCCCTGCCACCAGTAATGGCTTCAAAACCCCTCTAGGGCCTTAGATCTACTTCCAGACAGATGTTTCCAAAGCAGGCTGCAGCAGACGGGCTCAAAGCATAGCACTTCAAGCTGAAAGTGCATCGGACCTCACAAACTAATCAGCCTGAGGTTCAGGCAGCATTTCAAGATGAAGCCTCTGCAGAAGAGTCAGGCTGCCATAGTAAGAGGAACCCCAGAGAGGGTGTACTGCCCCTGGGTCAGCACTCATGCTTCCAGCAAGCACAATGCCTGCAGGTCCTTGCTCACTGCAGGGTAAAGTCCTTCCTTTGAAACACACTGCTACCACCAGTGTAATCTGGGGATCATCCAGCAGCACTAACTGTGATCTAGGTCTGCAGCAAACAGAGAGTTCTCTTTCTTTTCAATAACCAGTGCGTCCCATTCAGAGTTTATGCTGGTTTTCATGGTTATACTGGCTTTCAGTTGACTAAAGAAGGACAGATGATGTTCATGCCAGCATAAAGTTAGAAAAGAACAAAGATAATCCAATCTAGCATAAATAGTACCATTCACTGCAAAGGTAAACCACTAACATTTATTTGAATAACTCTACACCAGCAATGTAAGTTTAACCTGGATCAGTGCATTTTATCATTTGGTGTCAGTGTGTTATGATCTGGCCGTAGAGCAGAAATTAAAACCCATGAGCTACTTAAAACCACTATTATTTCAGAAAGGAAAGTGGCATATATAAGAAACCTCACATAAATTAAAAAAAAAAATCAACAGAACAAAACAGAAAAAAAAAAAATCAGCAAAAATTCTGGAATCTACCTGGGTAAAAGGTTGCTTATCAATGTTTTAAAGAAAACACAGGGTAATCACACTCAGTGTCATCTTGGGTGCTAAAGATGCATCACAACACTACCTAGAGAGCCCCTGCTTGTTGCTCCTCTCATGGAAAGCCAGAGGTTATCAAAACCAGAGGTAAGCAGGAGATGGGATATTCTTAGCTAGGCCTTACACTAATCAGGTTATTATTAAAATGCCTGGTTACATTGCAGATTCAGAACTTCAAGTTTAAGTCTAGTAGCGGCAAAGACTAAGAGTTGGAAGGCCAAATGCTTTACTGCCAAGAAAGTAGGCAGTGACAGGCTCTTCCACGACACTGACATACTTAGAGCTGTGACACAGAGACCTTGCGAGCAGTTAATACCTTACTCTTTTAAACTCCTCAGACTTTGGAGTGTAACTCAGAAGGCTTTGAATGAAAAACAAATCTTAACCTTTTGAAGTTAAGGATTCAAATTTGAAAACTGCCTTTCAGCTTCACCCAATAATCAGATGCTTATTAGGAAAGCAATTGACTAAGGATGTTTTCTCTACCTCTGAAAGGCATTAGCTAGTAACTGCAAACTCCTCTAGTTGCTGGGTCCAAGTGGAACCAAAAGAACATGTAAAAAAAAAAAAAGAAAAAAAGAAAAATGCAATTGTTAGGTGCAACGCATCTAATTTTCATCAATACTAGATGGCAAGACTGACATGCATGTGGGAGTCTACCTGAATTCATGATCCCAGATGGGTAACGTAAATCTGTAACAGTGGTAGATTCAATATATACACCCAAGTTTAGGCCACCAAAAGTGGAGGAAGACAATCAGGCCTATTACTTTAGTTCTCAGCTACTGAGGTGGTTAACCTCATTTAGGCAGTAAAGAGTATCAAGTAAAGAGCGTCAAATTTTCTCTTTGTCAGCCTTTGTCGCTATCCTTCTCCCAGTGTTAACACTGTCAGCGAGAGAACTTTTCACTTTGCACTTCCTGCCATCGGGATATACTTTTCTGTATCCTCTTCTCTCACTACTATTAAGCTTTCAAATTCTTTCCACCCCCGGAAATCACTTGCCCCTACACCTCTTCACTAATTTTCCACTTCTCTAAAAAGAAGAGTTACTGTGTTTTCACTGTCATTAATGGAGATGTGTCAATTTACACAGTGGAAGACTTTGCTTATCCTAAACAATAAACCTAAAAAATATAATACAAGTAATAATAGAAGTTTAGAAGAGAATAGAAGTTTTTATTCACTGCTAAAACAAATCTGAGTTTATAGCTTGCAGCAAAGAGTGACTTTCGTGAAGAACTAGATGAATATCTAGATCAGCTGGTACCTAAATAAGAAGACAGCAGGGCAAACAGAACATGAGGCTAGTGAAAAATGAAATTTGGAAATTAATTAGAAACAGAATGAGAAAGACTGAAAAAATACCTTTATAAAGCTTAACATTGACTCTGGTCTTTTGGTGTTGACGGCCTGTCGGGAAGTGAACATTTTGCTCTAAGAAATGTGCAAATCTTTCATATTTAAGGTTTTTTTGTGTTTTTTTTTTTTTTTTTTTTTTGTGATGGGCAAAAAAAAAAATAAAATTTGAGAAAAAGGTGTATTTGCTTCTTCTCGGAGAATATGATTTCAAATTTCAATTAAAATGAAATGAGCAGCACGATTATCGCTATAGAGCAGGCGCCTGGTCGCAGCAATAGGCCTCTTTCACTGCCATGGCAACCGGCCCTCATTGTCACAGCTACCTTGGCACTACATGTAATTGTCGATGTGTGAGCCTCACTGATAATATACAATCAATACCCCATAAGCAGCAAACATCATTTTCAGTCTGAGGGAAAGAAAGTTAAAAAAAAAAAGGGGGGGGGGGGAGAATGCTTGTAAAAGAGAGAGGAAGAAGGAAAGAAACAGTAGAAGTGAGAAAAACAGAGTGGGAGAATGGAAGAAGGGCAACCTAATTCCAAAACACCTTTAAAAATGAAGCATGCTGCTGCCTTTTTTTTTTTTTTTTTTCAAATAAAGCAGATAGATGGGAAAATCCCACCAGGAGACATGAGCACCTGCCAAGTCCTTCTAATGATATATTAACTAATTGTTTACGCCAACATCATTAAAGCATTATCTGAACACCACATCAACCAAGAGAATGCTTTTGTGAAAGCTTTTGTATATAATCAACAGTAATTCTGATAATGCCAAATTCTTGGGAAAGAGCTAGCACTTACAGTCCAGAGCAGGAAGCTGATTTCTGTATATGGATCATTAGGTTTTTGTCTGACTTGAGTATAAAGACAAAACCAAAAAATCCCAGGGCACAAACAGATCATGTAGGGACAAGGGAAGCTTAGTCCTCAAACACATAGCAGAAAGTGAACCGTGATGCCAGAGTGGAGACAGGTGCAGGAGAATGAATGGAGAAATAAAAAGTCTGCTTGGCATTAACACTCTAATGCTTCGGTCACCTCATGTTCTTCTGCGAACACTGTGTCCTTTTACTTAATGTCTGCATGCTGTGCAGTGCAATCAGGTCCTATTACTAGTGTAACACAAATGTGAATGAAAATGGAGAATAGGAAAGGATGCACAGAATCCTAGAATGGTTTGGGAAGGGAGCAACCTTAAAGATCATCTAACTCCCCTGCCATAGGCAGGGACACTTCCCACTAGACCTGGTTGTACAAAGAATATAGAAAGAAGTGGAGGGAGAGAAATGAACAGAGAGAAAGAAAGCAGGGGAAAAAGCAAAGGAAAAAGCTTCATACTAATTTTTTATAGGTGTGGAGTCCAAACACATGGGTATACTGACTTCAGTGTGAGCTACCTGCATGTTACACCTGTCTAGACAGGCAAGACGGAGCACACAGGACTATCAGCTGGTACCAGTGGGTCATGTTGATAAGGTCCCAAGCAGCTAGAAACGTGGCCATGCAACATCGGATGTTCTTCTCCAGAGGACTGGCCAATAAGCAATGCCATGGAGATTTCAGGTTAAGCTGGAATAAAATCCCTATGGGCTGGCATTAAGTCAGCATCTTGAGGTTTAAGTTATTTTATTCCCTCAGAAGGATAAGTACCAGCAAACTCTGGACTCCCATGAAAAACAGAGGGAATGGTAAGGGAACAGGATCCCTATAGATACTGAAACAGTGATCTCAAAAACTCCTTAATGTGATCTAACTACTCAACCAGGAAAAGCCACAGACTTACTCAGCCATGTAGAGGTGAGATGCTGGCATTTCAGACCCCTGCACACCTCTGGATGGTATCAGGTGCTTTCAGCAGGGCTGAAGATAATTAAGGAAGATGTCCATGTGCCTGTTCAGAATGGCATGGAAATGAAGTGGTTCATGTTTTCAATCCATCTTCAAGACCTTTTTAATTTTCTTTAGTAGTTTTACTTAATCCTATGAGAAACCGAAAAGATGTTTTCCAGATATACATGAACAACTTCTGGGCTTCTTAGCACAGTGCAGGGGCAGCTGATGGTACAACATGACACTGATGAGCTTAGCATATTAATACTGAATGCACAATGGCAATGTCTTTCTAAAACCCATAAGAGATAATAATCTGTAATAAATTAGCTACATCAGAGACAGAAGAAATTCTTAGCTGTCTTGGATGCACATAGTAGACCATAAGATAGGGTGATGCACATTTGCCTATTTCTTAAATATCAACATTGCCTCTGCTGAATCTGGGCATGTACCTTTGTTTTAGACTGGCGTCTTCCCACTGGTGTGCTTCTCGGAGATGCCACATGTGGCAATATTAATCAAGAAACAGTACACTGTGCATTCAATATAGAAGAAAATGTGTTCCAGAATGAGTCAGTTTAGACAAAGTTCCCAGTTCCTGCACCCAGCTACACAACGCAGCAGCTCCTGAAAGTTCAGCTTTCTTAAATAAACAATTCTATTATAATTACATTGCCAGCATAACTCCTAATTATCACCTCTTGCATGAAGGATAAGTGTACCATACAGATATTTCAAGTCCATGAAGAATCTTGTGTTAGTACTGAAGCAATATTCCTGTATTGCCAATCAAGGTGATTGCCATAAAGCAGGCCAAGGGAGAGTTACCTAATAAAGCAGTTTTAACTCTTCTTTTTTTAACACAAATCCAAGAGAAAAATAGTGAAGGCTATAAATCTGACCGTATGGTATCTAAAGACCATCACGGTCACATATCATATAGCCCTGAATCTTTTATGTACCTTCAAACTCCCTTGCTCTTCTGAAACAACGCGATAGCATCTTCATAAAACTCACACTCGCTCTGGAAAGATTAACTGTAACTTGCACCTTTATTTGTCAAATTCACACTGCAGAACAGATAGGATAATTTGGCCCCAGTTGTCTAACATTTATGGAACAAACCTCTGATAACAACAGATTGATTGACAACTCCAGTTGTAAAACACAAACACAGTCTTCTGGATTGTACTGTTCTAACAATGCCAGAAGTTGAAAAGCAAAATTAAACAATAATAAAGGACATACCTGCAACAAATGCAATGTCAGAAATTTCCCTGGGGTTTCAGTAAGGTCTGATAGCATTGTTCTAAAATAAAACTTGAAGACACCATAAAGTTCTAGTTTTACTAACGCTCCCCCAGGCTTCCCAGGGATTGCTCATAATTTCCCAGTATCTCAAGAACTACTTCCAGCCACTTAGAAAGCTTTCATTTTCTTCTTCCTTTATGGACTTGCACTTCGTCTTACCCTCTGCCTCTGCTCCTAACTGGTCCCACTCAACCACACACTCTGAAAATTAATAGAAACCCCTAGCAGACAAAGCCAGCAATCTGTTCAGTTTGGGCTCTTTGTCAGATTATCTGATCTATTCTGACTTTCAAGTACTGTTTGAAACAATGTGTCAGGGGAAGCAATCAAAACCATTTTTGTTTACTGCATTCTTTTTAGTAATTGTAGCCTTTTATAATTTTTCTAAAGACAAATGAGTAATGAAGTCTAATTTGTGCTATAATTAGAAGGAAGAAAGGAACAGCCACTCTTCTCCTTCCAAAACAATGTTAAGACTACCCATTCAGTACATAAACTCAGAATACACAGGTGTGTATACATAACACGACTTTGTAGCTACTAAGGTAGTAGGGGCCTCCCCTGAGCAGCTCACTGCAGGACGAAGGCCTGACATAATAGAAAACATCCTCTGCCCTCAGAAATATGGACGTGTGTCTTTTGGTACTTGCACCAAGACGTGCTGAAGAAAGTGAACTCCCCACACACATGTTTCTCAATTATTAGGAAAAAAAAAGTGAAAAGAAAGTTTGCAAACATGGCCACCTTCCATAAATCAAAACTAACCTCGCTTATGAGCTCTGGCAATGGGTGGGATGTGCATGCTCAGGACAGATGGACACAACAGCCTAAGGGAACAGAGCACAAACGCAACAGCAGTCTGACTGAGACACTAAAACCCTTTCTGTGAATCACTCCAACTTCCTGACTCTATAAACTAGATCAAATCCCTAGTCACAACAGCTTATTTATTATTTGTGCCACATCAGGTAAGCAGTGGAACAATGGGAAGTTCCCTACAGCACAGAGATAATATTTTGTCACCAAGATGCACAACTAATAGCGAAGCTCCAGAAAACCTTAGAGTCTAACAAATCACTGAATGCTTTCTGGTGGAAGGGACATTTAACAGTCACCTCGTCCAACCCCCCTGCAGTGAGCACAAACACCTTTAACTAGATCAGGTTTCTCAGAGCCGTGTCCAAACTGACCTTGAACGTTTCCAAGGATGGGTCATCCACCACCTCTCTGGGCAACCTAGGCCAGTGTTTCACCACCTTCACTCTGAAAAACTTCTTCCTTGTATCTAGTCTAAATCTATCCTTTTTCAGATTAAAACCTTCATCCCTTGTCCTGTCACAATAGGCCCGCTAAAGTGTCCGTCACCATCTTTCTTATAGGCCTTCTTTAAGTATTTGAAAGACCACAATGAGGTCTTTCCAGAGCCTCCTCTTCACCAGGCTGAACAACACCAACATGCTCAGGCTTTTTTCATAGCTGCCCAGGTCTGAGCTAGAACAGAATAATTCTAATTTACTAACTAATTCAGTGATTTTACTTTTCAGCTCAGTCTTTTCTAAGTAACTGCACTTGCTACAGTTAATGGCATATTTTTGCACACAGTGTCTGCTTCTAGCAGTGATAATGCTCAATGTTTACATTTACTACCAAGCACTGGGGTGCAGAAACATTCTTGCTTGTACTTGCTCCTGTGCAGACCAAAGTCACTGCTAAACCTCATATACCACATTGGAGGTGCAGTAAGTAAGAGGTCACACCTGTGGGGAGGAACAGACAGGACAGGTAACCCTCAACTGACCAGTGAGGTACTCCATCCCACATGCATCATACTCAGTATAAAGCTGAGGGACCACAAGGGTCAGTATCTTTTCTTCAATGGCCAGTGTTCAAGGAGGACTCTCTCTGTTCTGCCTTTGATGAACCTGTGTGTTCCTGAATTCAGTTCCAGAATCCAGCTCCTGAACCTGGTTCCCATCTGCTGCTGATTTCAGTCTGGGATGTCCCCACTGCCTTCCCATAGCATCAGTGGTGACAGTGATGTAATTGCCATCAAGGAAGTTGAGTTTGATATTGGTTTTGTATATACTTGTATATATTTAATTTTATTGTTATTTTAATCAAAAAAATTAATTCCCGTCACCCTGGAACAGCTTCTGCAGAGTGATGAATTTGTGTTGCTTTAGTTATTTATAACGAGACTGGATGTATCACTGGTGAATATGACAAAGAACAAACTTGCAGCAAATGCCAAAGGAAGGGATAGATGGCACAGGTGCTTCCCATTTCTTCTGTCTAAGGCATCCTTCACTTCATCCTTAAATGCTTTCTACTTCCTGTGTAAACCTGTTAATCCCACTATCCTGGCAAAATTCCAACTTTGTAATTAGGTTCTGCCTACCTTAAATTTCTTTTTGTGGCTTCAATTTGTTATACCATTATTGTTTCTCCTTTTAAGTGAAGTATAATATTGTGCTGCCATGTTCCACTCCAGAAGTAGTTGCTAACACACACAGAAGAGGAATGTGGTGGCTGTTTAAAAGAGCTCAGCAAACATGAAAATGTATCACAGCAAGTGGAGGAGATCACAGCCAATACAAATCTGCTGCAGAATCTAAGCAGAAAATAGCTCCTCAAATTGGAACTAGACCAGAACCCTGGATTTAACGTATCTACAATTGTGAAAACTGTGAAAACTGACAGAAGATCTTTACAAACACCAACACTCTATAGGTCTATGATTTATCCCCAAAGGGCAGTGGAATTGCTACCACTTCAAGGGACAAAAGACCATCTATTGAGTCATCCTTATTACTTCCTGCAAAAGCCTGTTTCTTGTGTTGTTTGGTTTTTTTTGAGATCTTTGATTCAAGTCCTAACTAATCCTATGCAAAATCTGGTAAGAAGACAGTGCACGGCAGTGAGGCTGCAGGAAGTCAACTGGTTTCTTATTTAGAAAACCTTCTCGTTCTATTTTTTTGCAAATAGCTCAGCCTTGGAAATCTATGAAAAAGTAAAAACCCCACAGGCCACACTTGAAAAGCAACAACAAACAAAAATAAGTACACCTGGAAAAAACTTTTTTTCACTGAAAGGGTTGTTAAACAGTGGAACAAGCTGGTGGAGTCACCAAGCCTGGAGGTATTTAAAAGACTTATAGATGAGGGCCAAGGAACAACATTTAGCAGCGGGCTTGGCAGTGTTAGGTTAATGGTCAGACTTGATGATCTGAAAGGTCTTTTCCAACTGAAATTATCCCATGATTCTATTATAAGATGTAGGGTTCTTTTCTTCCCCTCTTATTTATTCTGCAGAAAATTGGCAATTAAAGTTCCTAGTTGGTTTGATTTTTTTTCCCCTCTTCTTAAAAATGTACCCCCTCTAAAAAGCATGCAAAACTTTTAAAATGCAAATGTTCAAGAAAAACACATAACAGAAACAGGATTATTATTTCTTCCCTCTGTTCTTCCCAATGAAATAAGCTGCACGTATATGCCATGGAAAAGTAATCCCCCAGAAACTACATATTAGGATCTCAAGAGACATGGAAGAACTACAGATGACAGTATTTTCTGACATCCATTACAATTATGTTCACTCTTTGGAAGAGGATTGTCGATATTAAAGAAATATTAAAGCTTTTTTTTTACTGCAAAGTATAAATAAATAAATAAATAAATGCATTAGTTTAGTTCAATCCATTCTCACATCTTGAGAGGTTATTTATTTTCTTTGAGGGCTGATAAATTTCCCGATGACATGCTTTCTAATTTTAAAATTGTTCTCACTTCACAGTTCTGAAAAAGCTGATGTCAGGCAGTGAGCAGGTGGGTCTGTTTAAAGTGTGATTCACACGTTAGATTCTCTTTTCAGCTCATGCATATTCAGAATTGCTATCCACAGGCCGTGGGGTTCACTAGGAGCCCACTAGGAAAGGGTCATTTGGAAGGAGTTAACCAAGACAGGGAAAGAAAAAGAGGAAAACTGTTACACCATCATTTCTTCATGTGTGTCAGACATGCAAAGAAGCTGGCCCTAACTATGCCACAAGAGAATAGGACCCACCTGCAAAGGGGTTCTCACCTGTCCTTAGCCCTGCTTCTTCACACCATCTTGTGACTCTCCATAATGCAGAAGTAAATCCAAGCCTGTCATGATCTCCCCCATAAGTGGAGCCACGTTTGCAAATATGCCTCAACTGGAGCACAAGAACTAGCTCCCAAGCCAAGGCTGATCCACAGTGTAGTACTGGTGTAAGGCTTGTGTTTATGAGGCAGCCTGAAATAACACACTACCCTGCTAACATGCCATCCTTCCTGCACACATCTTTAAATACTATCTGCTCCTCCTGTGGGGTTTGATCAGGATAGCTACTCCTCAAAGTAAATCCCTCTGGAAGCAAGAAAAAGCCATTCCTGAGATCTTGGTTACAGCATAGGGAGTAGGAACTGTTCAAATATCTGAGGTGAGATACTAGATGATGTCAGCTGCCTAGGTAAAACTGATGGCAGGCCACTAAACTCTTATCACAACTTGGCCTGTTTCTCAGATCATCAGACTAGCTAGCAGAACTACATCTTTCTTCAGAGTCCTCTGCTAGACAGAAGTGCTTTGTCTCTTTTTCCTTTGATGGTGACACATTTACTGCTGTAGAAGAGGGTGCTATGGAATGATGAGATGGCAAGCCTGTGCCATCATCTTGGTAGAAAAATGAGATTCACCCACGACAGGTATACAGTAAGATTCTGTACGGTGGCTGCTGGACACAGACGTGCCTGAGGCCCCATCTGGCTCTCTCACTCCCTGCATGACTAATGTAACCCATGATGAACAGCTTCATCACCCTCTCTGCAAATCCTGCCTCAGCCTAAGCAGCTAGAAAAGGTTCTGTTGACTGCAATGCACATACCATTATTCTTAGAAGTTAGCAAGCACAGCTGAGGTGGGGGAGGTAGGAAGAAGGCTGGGAGGGAACGTATATGATACAGACACACACAACACTGTAATTAAGGGTAATTTCAGAAGCAGTTACCTGTGTTTCAGTGTCTGACAACTTTTCACTTGTGAATGCTGCAAACGCTTCAGCTCTACAGACTGATCTTGTTTTTATGTTGCTGGGATGGGAGGAGCAGAAAAATGAGTCGCTCTCTGATTTAATTACCTCCTCTGATTTGAGCAACATGCACTGAAATACAGTTTAACTCTTGCTCAGAAAGACTTAAGTGCCTGCACTGAAACAGAACTGAAATGGAGCCATGCCTAGTGTCTACATACACAGAGCTATTGCAGAGGCTCTCCTACCTGCAGAGGACAACCAAGGAGGGACACTGTCATATAGAAAACCCAGTGATTTTGAAGGACTACAATGAAACCCTAACATCACCTGATATGACCTGTAGCTAGCCAAGAATTTATAGTAAATGTTGCCTTTGTACAGCCACTAACCTAAAGGCCTCGCTTGATTTCCATCTCCTTCTGCTGCACATCTGAGGTTCCCCACTCTTTTTGTTGAAAATTACTATGATGAGATTGAAAATAGCTGCAAGTCAAGTGACTCAAATTATATATCTGATTCTACAAGTGTATCACGTTTGAACCCATTACATCGCTTCTTTGCACTCCTGTTCACCTGCTCCTTAAAGCAGAAGCAGCATCCATCCTTGTTAAGTGGTCTGAAAGCTGGGACTCAAAGATATCTGAAAAAAAAATAAGTACTTTGGAGAAGTCCACAGTTAGAGCTGTCAGGAAAAAGGCATTTTAATGGAGTCCTAAAGATCAGGTCAAACAACCTGTACTGCCTCATTTTTTTTATTTACTTATTTTTTAAATTAGTTTAACAATTGTGCTCCAGGTCCTGACCCACCACGTCACTCATCATGTCAAGGTATGTGACACGACAAATTACACATGATATTGTATGGCATAAAACCAGAATATTCCGTCCTGAGTGCTGCTGGTGGTGATGGGACAAAAAATAAAAGAGGGGTATTAAAGACAAAAATTATTTTCTCTCATTTAAAACCAGATTGCAGTTTATTTTATCCATTATTTTACCTTAAATATGGAAAATATTTCCAGACCTTATATAATGACTGAAAGAATCAAGCAGAACTACATAAACTTTGTACAGATGATACAATTTATTTCCTCAGATAACTTCTGTCCTGACCTTCAGCTCCCCAGACAGTCGAGGCCCAGGTGTTACCATAACATTGCCACCCCCTTGAGAACTCATTCCCTTCCTTTCTCTACTCATAGCAAATATTCCACAAGGTAACTCAACCAACTCCATTAATGGAGCTGTGCTGAACCTTGTTTTCTTCTCTTTCAACACTTGGAGATGTTCCCTCTGGGGCTGGAATCTATAGCAGAGAAGTCTCAGATCACTGGGTTATTTTACTCCATTATGGACTGATAGGATCTGATCCTATACCTACAGAGCTGAAAAGCTTTGTAACTCATCTACACTTACTGCTTTCATATAGTCTAAATATCTTTTTCAACTTCATTTTCTTTTTTTGCTTTCACTGTACAAAATGAGGATTTTCTGAGGAGGCCCGTATGGCCACCACATGAGAATACTTACTTCCTGGCAGGGTGACATGCAAATCTTGTTCACGTGTATATGCTATTTTCCTTATTTTGCTTTTGTATGTGATTTTCCACTCCTTCCATTTTTTCCTGGAGCAGTATGTAGCTGAAATAAACTGCCTGTAGCTCACAAATGCTCTGTGTGAACAAGCTTTGAAGTAATGACCATTGCTGATCCATCTGGTAGCACTAAGAACAATTACAGTCTCAATCTCTGTATTGAAAAGCAGCAAAACCTTTCCGTAATAGAGCTAATCTGTCACTGACAGCAGAAGGTACCACAACCGGCTGAGAAACCGCCAAACAGATTCCACTGAACTGCGTGGTAGCAGCAATTAACTTTGGGTTACCATGTATCCACCTCTGTGAGACAGCACGACTGGGTCCTATGCTAGTATCAGGCTGACTGGAAGATCCTTCCATATTACACTTACATCAGCAGCCCCGGTTAGGTGTACCCCTCTCCCTCGCTACACAGTGCTATCCCTTTGGGACACCATGCTGCCCACACTCCCACAACATTGTCTCAATCCCATCCCAGCAGTAAACAGTCATGATAACAGGCAGAGCAGCAAATATAGGATGATGACTGTGGTCAGTGTCTGACAGTGAATTGTAAGCAAGGAGAGTTTACTGTAAAGAGGATGCAAAATTCAGGATGGGCTTTTTCCTAGTGAGCTATATCAAGTAAGTGACATAAGGTTCTGACACACCTTGAGCTAAACATGCAAGAGAAGAAAGAAATAGGAAGCATCATTACTACTTTGTATTTACCTTCACTCCCACTGATTACCTTGACCACTGTTGGTGGGCAAAATATCGTACCAGATGTTCCTTCTTCACTGAAAAATATTTATGATTCAAGGAATCCTTCCTGCCATTAATCCTTCCTGTCAGAACAAACAAGGTCCTTCAGAGCATACTTGTATCATCCTACAGCTCAGCTGCTGCAGAGCTAGGGGCCGGGTTCAGGCTAAACACGCACAGGACTTATTTAGGAGCTTCTGTTACAGACTGGAAACATAACTGCTGCTAACAAGGCAAAAGTATTTGATAAAAGTGTCAGATCATCAGGTCTGGACATGACAAGATCAGCCAGATCTCCCATAAGCCCAGATACAGATCCACAGCAGATGAAGCTATTCAGCAAAACAAAGAGGGGAGGAGCAAGAATTCATACCGTGTTTGCAGGACCCAGCAGCCCTTTTCAGAAGGTGACTCAAGATGAATGCCTGACATCGGTGCTCCAAAACTCTGATGGATCTAATTTCTCTTCACAGAGTGTACAGTGATTCCTGCTTCACAGTTTAGCTACCCAAAATTAGGTTGCACAAATACCTTCCAAAATGCTCATGGATCAATTTCAGGTCGAACTTTTTCTGTGAAGAAAAGACTGACAATAACAGTAAATGCTATTCAGTTTTCCCTGACTGACAATTAATAATCAGTCCCTTTCTCAGCACTTGCCCTCCTGCATAGTCTTCTCCCATCTTAGCGGTATCTCCATGTAACAACCACATAAACCTACCAAATGTCTCCTTAACCAGAGCAGGCCACTATCTCCAGGAGGCCAAATCTGCTCCATTAACTTCTCCAGCCCTACAGAGAGCTCTCACAAAGCAGCCCTTTGAGAACAGGCATCTTACTTAAACTCTGGGGACAAAGAAGCAGTGAATGCAAAGGCAGCTGCCAAGAGGGCTGGATGTCTCTGATACTGCAGCAAGCATCACGTCCTCTTGCTACTGCTATTTGGAACCAAAACATTGGTTACAAAAAAATGTAAATCATTTTTAATTGTCATGTTAAAGAGCACAGAGTGCAGCAACTGGAGAGCTCGTGGTGTTGGAGGCCTGACACTGCCATCAGCCACGGATCAGCAGGCAGGATAATAGGAGGAAAAGCTGCAGGGTTACATAAGCAAGCACAGGCAGGCAAGTGGGAGCATGAGAGAGGAGGAGAGCATGCCCTCTCCCCACTCCCTTCTGGGGAGCAACTCATGAACTCAGTGGCAACACAACCTCTTCTGTCATGGATTATTTTGATCCGTTGCAAAGGCACACAACTCAAAAACCTTAGGGGGTGGGCGGCTCACAATGAAATGGCCATGTTACTTGCAAATTTTCCAGTTTTAGGCACTGGGAGGTGGCTTCTTCAGTTCCTAATTGCTCATCCCTACCTTGACCAGAAAGGAAGAGAGGAGTTGCTGCTGAGGTTCAGCTGGCTCTGACTAGCTTTTCACCTTTTTGGTATTATGCCTTTTAACCAGCTCTTAACTGAAACATTTCCTAGAAAATGCCACCAAGCCAGGGATCTCCCTTCTGGAAGGCGTGGTTCTCCACAGAAAAAACACATAAAATCAGAAAGGCACAGTCACTCTGGAAGCAGCTTTTCAGCAAGTCCTATACTAAGTGGAGGAAGAACTTTTTTTGGTTGACCTAGAAGCATGGATCCATTTGCTTCCCATTATCTTGTCTGCCTCAGGGTGTTTGGGACACATCAAACTTAGGTTTGGATCCTGTATAAGTAGTAATACGCAGGAATGGGCATTCATTGACCTTCACGTGCTTCTCACAACTATTATTTGCTATCAAAGACTCCACATCATGTTAAACTGTGGTGCCCTCAACTGAGTTCCAGAGCATACATATCCTCAAATTGTGTTCACCTTTACGATCATTAGACTGCTGAGGAGCATAGCAAAGCACAGGGTGAAAGCAAGGATCCAGACTGCCTTCACCACAGAATAACCAGACTACTCTAGTAGGAAGTCCTGGGTGCATCATCTCAGTAGGTATAATCATTATGCAAAACAGCATGTAGCAGAAGAAAGGCACAGAGAAGGGTTCTGCTTCACTGAGGATTCTTATTACTGCTTAAATACAGAAGATTAGATTTGCTTTCATTACTGCTCCCCAGGAGGCCATGGGCCTTGCAGCTCTAGGATGTTTTGTAATCTGACATAAGGGACACCTGCTCATCTGCAGCACACGGATTCACTTGGCAAACATGGTCTGGTTCTGTTGTGATCAGCAGAAGAGCTATGCTTAGCACAGTCTGAGGGTGGAAGGCAGAAATGGCAACTGCAGCCCTTCAGTCTCCCAGAACCTGCTTTGATTGCTGTTATCCTATTTATAGTTTCAAGGAGCTATCCTTGAAATTAGGAGTAAGAACAGCTATAGCCATGTCCAGCTCTTCTACAGCAGCATTTCATGTTGCATCATTTTTGTCAGCCAAAAATCAACATTATGACAACTGAACTTCACAATAAATAAATACATTAAATACATACCAACTTTATATTATGAAAGCAGCAGACAAATGCTCCAGAACTTAATTCATTATGTTTAAGAAGGAGTCCAATGCAACGCTGATCAGGAGAGAATCAGGTTCATCTTTTCTAATATTTCTGCCAAAGCTTTCCCAGCCATAGGGAAGAGAGCTGATGCACAGTAAAAGCACAGACAGTTGCCATATGCCCATGCATTGTTTCAGTGGCCTGGTGAAAGGTGTTCCTCTAGATGTCAGGGAAACCTTTCCAGAACCTTTGAACACTTGGCTTTACCCTTTCTTCCTTCCTTTATGTCCTCTGGTTGCCCCCATGCTCTCTCAACTAAACAGTAACCAAAGTGGCAAGAAATTGGAATGCTGGTTTCATTGTAGTTTTCATCTGAGTCCAAAATAATATTTTTAAGGATTTAAAAATATTTTTCAGAGTTTGATTCTTTGCAATGCTATGGTATTAAGTATTTCCTAACTCTCTAGAGGTGGTAAACTTAGAGAGGATTAGATAAAAGTCACCAGAACTGTTAAAGTCTGTCCCAGGGGCAGAGCTGACAGCCCATAGAGAGACAGGCAAGAACAGGCAGGCTATGAGAGGTGTGGGTTGTCCCCACAGAGTTCTGCAGAACACTGATGCTGAAGTGTACAGGTGACATGTTAAGTGTCAGCTTTGTAAATTACTTCACTTCTGATTATATTAGCAGGAATATCTAATTGTTTGTAGGCTCAAAGTAGAACCTGTGAAGAACACCACCCACTCTGCCAATATACCAAAACAAGAATAATAGAAAATCTTACACAAATATGCAGAAAACCTTTTCTCTTACTGCCAGTCCCTCTTCTGAAAATGAATAAATAGACAGTTCTGACAGATAAGCTCTGGAAAATTTCACTCAAGCAGTTTAAGACATTACTATTCATATCAGTTTATCCCACCACTTTGTTGAAGACCACGACTCTCAAAAGAAAATCAACAAAATGGGAAGTTTGTCCATGCCTTGTTTGCTGCAGGTCACAATCCTAACCAGCATCTTAGCTCAAACCCATCTTCTTTGATGGTTTCATCTTTGTTGTTAAACTGTGAATTAGTAATGAAAATGCAGACTAATCCACTCATTCTGCCAGCCCACTGACAAAAATTATAAACATATGCACTGGGATAGAGTCCACAGCTGAGAAACATAATATTCAATATACCAAGTCTACCTGTGGATACCCTAGGATCACTCAGGCTATCCTGTCTTCAACATTTTACTCTACTCAATTCAAGGTCTTACAGGAAAACTAAGGTGCAAGCATATCCATCAAGCCACTGAGCAATTGAATTGATTTGTCTTCCTTTCTGAATGGCAATTCTTTTAGCATGAGCTGCCTTTAAAGCTACTAACAATCCCTTTCCATCCATCCGGTTCCCTCTGGAACTGCTGAAGAAGCTTCTTTCTACTGATACTGTCCTTCCACAGAGAAGGAACATTTCATGAAGAAGCATGATGTGAAAGCTACAGGAATTGTTTTGCTTTCAAGCCCGTTCCCTTTTGTGACTGTTGTTCTAAGGTGAAGATAAAATAAATACGTAGATTAAAATGCAAAAGAGAGGAGCACAAACCAACTCCCCCCAAAAGGATTAACTACACAAGATAAAAAACAAAGGGAGGCTCAAGATACTCTTTAACTCACAACTTAAAAAAAAAAAAATCAACTTAGAAAATCTATTTCTTGGCTACCTTGATTTTATGTAGGAACTCAGGAGTTGGAGGTAGTGAATTTAAGCTTCAGGGGAAAAGGAAACATTACCCCTCCCATTTGCAGTTTTCTTCAGTTCATTAAATGAAAGAAATTGATTTGGTGAAGGTAATTTTGTAATTAAAAAGCTTATCATAGCTCTCTCTAATGAGCTAAGCAAACAGACAGTAATTCAGTGACAATATTTACACAGTGCACACTGGGGGACATTTGTTTAGAAAATTAAATAATGGAAGAAAAAGGGAGGAGGAGAGAAGAGAAAGCAAGCAAAGGAGAAGAGGTCAGCTCTAGATCCAAGTTCATCCCAGGATGCTGGTCCTCTGATGGCTTGTTCCTGATCTCTTTGTATCATAGCAGCAGGAAGAAGAAAAGACTGTAGGTGACCCACGCTATCCCCCCTGCGTGAGTGGGCTCTTCACAGATTGAATTTACTATGCTCTCATCTCTGGCTGCGACCATAGCCAACTCTCTCGCCAGGGTTTCAGGGAACAGCTTTGTATACACACGAGACTAAGAATTCCCTTTCCAGGATATGCTTCCTCTAGGGTACCACAGGCTTCATCCACAGCAACTAAGGGCATAGTGTGGAAGTGAAGACAAACACTTGAGAACTGGAGGAATTTTTTACTTCAAAAAGGTCCTCTATTTCAGCTGGAGTGAAATTCAAAACTAAGTATTCCTTTTACACCTTCAGAAAGCAAGAAAATACCACAACGATCCTGCATCAAGCAAAGCTTTGTCCACTGCAGGATGGCAAAAAAAAGAAAAAAAAAAAAAAGGCAGCCAGAGGAAACCCAGCAGTTCCCTGGAGATTTCTTGGTCTGTTCTGTTATACAGAGGTACATCATTCCAGTCCTAGGGGAAAGCTTCCCGGGGGAATAGGGAGAAAGTCTCTTGTCCTCTGCCCCTGCTTCCCTCATCCGTCAGAGTTTGTTCTCCCACCATCTATCCCTGCCCTGTGCAACCATGCTTGAACCTCTGGCAGTTTGAGAGTGGGGGAACTGAGCTCTGGAAAAGTAATTCTTAGTTTCCTGAGTTTTGCACGCTTCCAAAACTGTTCTCTCTAGTCTTGAAAAGAGAACTGACTCAAATACTGTACCAATAGGCAACAGTACAAGTCAATAGAAAAAGAGGAGTCCTAAAAAGGGTGAGCAGAAGATCAGTTAGATGTGAGGCAGCACAGAGACAGGCAAACACTGCTAAGAAAAAGGTTAATAGTGGGAGCAAACTCACAAAGCTTAAAGGCCAGAGAGAGTGAGAACAAAATGGGAACTTCAGTGGACAGAGAAAACCTGTGAATCTAAACATCTGTCGCATTTCAGCTCTGAAATAGCTGCATCCCAATGCCTAGCATATGCTTTTAAACCCTTTTTACAGCTATAATGTAGATCATGAAACAACTCATATTAACAAAGAGGAAAATAATTCAAGAGATTTGATTCTCAAACTTCCAGACAAATTCCCTGCTAAAGAGCAAATGCACCTCTATGCACCATCAGAGGTCAGCGTATCACTGGGCCTCATGGGTATATGAGGGGGAGATAACAATGACACCTCTTTCCATAAGATTTACTCACT
>NW_008587885.1:37813-39881 GCF_000691845.1 Merops nubicus
AGACAACCTACCTCCACTTTTGAACTGAGTCCAAAAGGAACCACTAGTACTGACTAAAGGCTTGTGATTAGTGAGCACACCTCCTAGCATCACTCAAGACTGACATCAAAAGGCATTTTTAGATAAAGTAAAGCTGAATTTCTGTCTGCTGAGTCCAGGTCCACACCTACCCTTTTCCAAGTAACCTATTACAGACTAATACCAACCTGATTTACTAAGCTAATGGCTGATTTCTGTGGTGTAAAAAGGTATCTGGAACTTGCATGACATCACACAGAAACCTTGAACTAAGCCAAATCACTGTCATACTAACATACCTGACACTCCCCTGCAGGAAAAAAGGAAGTTCTCAGTTTCTGCTTTCTTAAGGAATCCTTTGCATAGCCCACTTTCCCTGCAATGTGTGAAAGCAAGGATGCTGCATAAGAGTGTTCTGGGACCACAGAGCATGCTCTGAAAATCTGTAGGAGCCGAACTCCTGGCTGCAGGAGCCAGATGTAGCCTACTTATATGCACGCCTACAAGCACACTCTTGTGATGGTAGCTTGGATCAGAGGATAAAGTTTCTAACATGGATTGCAGAGACACAGGGCAAAGGAAGACAGACAAAAATCACAACAGAGCTGAGTATCTTTAATAATCTTTAATCCCTTAATAATCCTTAATCTCTTTAAGGAAACTCCTGTCACTTCTTTCATACCACATCCTGCTGGCTTTCACCAAATGTTCTCTGACAGGAGGGCAAGAATGCAGAGCCATTAATACTGGCCATTCACACTGCCTAACACTACCAATTTGATACAGATCAGGCATAGGCCCACAGCTGCACCTGCGTTAAATTAGCCAGAGAAGACCATAGAGCATTTAAGGCCATGGTCATGCCAGATAGGGTTAAATATAAGTGACCCAGCACATAATCAGAGGTATGTAAACAGAAAGTCCAAGATCCAGCACAAAGTCTACCAGTATACACCAAAATCCTTTGAACAAATCTGAGAAAGCAGAATAAATTCATTGCTGCCACATGGCCTAGCTTTTCTCTTTTTATCTGAGATCTCCTAAGCTGGATCAACTGTGTCATTGAAACACCGTCATTATGTATGGCAGAGAGAGCCTCTTTCAGTGCACAGGCAGAGACAGAACTGGTTAAGATAAACCCAGAACTGCCCTGCTTGCCATGACTCACAGCCAAATGTGTCTAGGAATTGCTGATAATCGATGTTTATGAAGCTCAGTACTACAGACTCAACCTAACAAGCACCCCATGATTTAAAGGAATTTGAGGTATTCACAACACCAACTAATTGGTTGTCAATGAACTGAATAATTGGTTGCCAATAAGATTCCACCACAGACATCTTTTGTATTTTATTTTCCAGCATAAAACCTATTTTCCTCTCCTTCATCCTCTGTCTCCTCTCATCCATATAACTCTTCCCTGCAGTGTTTTTGAATCCAGGAGCAACCCCTTCAGGACAGCAAAGTTAGCCAGTGATGACATACTGGCAAGAACACAGACAAAAGCCCAGAAAGCTGCCTAGGTCAGACCTTAGGGCTGAGCTGTGCCATTTCATTAGCTGCAGTAGTAACATGAAAATCCCAGTGCCGCTGAAGTAATAAATATGCAATAAATACTACCTTTATACATAACAGAAAAACCCTGCAGGTTACAATGCTGGGGAACAATTCTGCTTTGTGCTTAGGCAAAGCAGTGAAACAGAATATGGCAGGGCTTTTCTACCTTTGACTTCTGTAACCTAATGCTCTCAGCAAAATGGCAAATACATTTCTGCCTTTTTTGTTGTTGTTGTTGTTTTAATGTTCTGCTTTGTTTTTAAATGATGAATTTGTAATTGACTTGCTTATGGGAGATTGGATGCCCCTGCTTATATTGCTGCTCCCACAGGGTGGATTCAGAGCTGCTCTAGCAGGCAGCACTGCTCATGCACTTAGACTATGAAGCAGAAGGTCTCCTTCAATTCAGATAAAGATAGTCTTTGAGTTTTGGAAGAACAGGACCAGACTTATGTCCAGTGCCATTATCATAGAATCCTTTAAATTGGAAGGG
>NW_008587886.1:0-13985 GCF_000691845.1 Merops nubicus
GCACGGCCCAGGCCGGGCCGCCCCGCCCCGCTGCCGCACAGGCGTTGCCGACCCTGGCCCGGGGTGGCAACCTCCAAGGACAGCCTGGGTGCTGCCTTCTCGGCATAGCACCGCTGAGCAGCAAGGCTTGTCTTCCCTCTTGGTTCTGATAGTTTTTGACAGGAAAATTCCTCGGTGGGTGTGCATCTGTCAGAGGGTAACACGGCCAGGGGAGGGGAGGCAGGCGTGCCACGGTACCATGCACCCCACTGGTCTGGTCGGGGGCCTCCAACCTGTGATCAGGAGTGGAGAGAGCACCAGGCGCCGCTGTGAGCTTGCAGAGAGGTAAATGATAAGGTTTCTCAAGAGATTACTTTAGGAAAAAGCTTTCCAGTGTGTTCATAAGAAAACAGATTGAACTGGAATAATATGAAGATTTAAGGTCACAAAAGGACTTCCATTGTCTTCTCTGTAGGACCAAGTTGCATTCAGAATTGACTTGTGGTATCTGTTTTACTTAGGGGTAGCTGAAGCCTCAGTGACTTTGTCTACAGACAAGCCCAGCAAAAAGCTGAGACACTCATTCTCTGCAAAATATTTAGGTGCTTAGTGCAGTCTCTGCAGTCTGTAAGGGTGCAGTGTGATGCTCTTTCAGCACTTTTTATTTGAATAAGGAATCTGCTTTTGTAGCACATTTCATGAACATCTCTACTTTGGGTTCAGAGCACCTTGGAGAACATTTGCTGGATTGCTTTTGGATGATGCTAAGCTCAAAGATGTCCTCCAGCCACTTGTGGCCATTCACCCCATGGAACCTGGCTCGAGTTAACTTCAAGGAGAAGCTACCCTCTCTTTGGCTCCTCTGCACAACCTGGTCACTCCAGTAACATTCCCTGGTTTGGCCTCACTACCTCTAATAAGGACAGACCCTGAGGGACCTCTGCATAGCTGCTGAAGTAAGCAGGATGCTAAGCGAAGAGGTGTGTAATGCTAGCTCATAGGAAATGGTGAGGTTTCAGAGGAGGATTTAGCACATTACCAGCTTTACTTATCTTTAGTGTAAGCCACTGAGATGAAACAGGCGCAGTTAAGCAGATTCCACTCTCCACTGCTTGGGGCTGTGTCCACTTCAGCAGCCTGGTCTGAAATCCTGTCCTGTGGCAGGGAAGCTCCTTACTCAGAGCTGCACTTCAGGAGATCTGTTTGCAGCCTAAAGTTTGGAATCCAAACCTATGTGCCCTTATCCATAACATAAGACACAGGACATAATGATGTCCCTGCTCAGTGGAGGGGTGGGGTGGGTTGGACTTGATGACCTCTGAAGGTCCCTTCCAACCCAAGCGATTCTATGATTCTATCATAACCAGCCCTTCAGATGCTGAACATTTGGCCTTTGGGGAATGCCTAGCTTGAACAGAAGCTAAAGAAGAAGATAGAGAAGGAGTTTTAGCTTCAGCTTTTGTAAATGATACTTGTGGATCTAGGTGGTTAAGTTACACCTCAGTCATGCTCAGGGTGCCCAAGGCACGCAAATCTTCTAGCTGGGATTTATCTATACACAGGTTTAGACTTTTACATGTTCCCTGCATTTCACATGATCAAATTCCAAATTAGAAGATAGATGGAGAAAGATGGAGCTGGTAATTCCTTCTCAGTTGCTGGACAACGTATCTCCTATTTAGAATATTTTCCTGAAGGACAACAGAGTAATATCTAGAATAGATACATATAATACCTATAAAAACTTACATAATGCAGGTTTGTGTAACAATGCATAGACTTTAAATTAAATAATATGATTGTAGTTGACATAGGTCAGTACCTCAGGGCTGCCACCCAGAAGGTCCTGCCTTCCCCCTTCCTGCATGTCCCCATCGCCTTTCTTATGTCCACATTAGCCATCAGATGGTTACATGGTCACCTAGATCAGTGCTGATGTGGCTCACTACCAGTCTATATGATCTCAAATGGCAGCAGGGAACAGAGAGAATGGCAGGAGTGCCCTGATTTTCACAGCATCCTGTGACTTGGTGTGCAAGCCAGCTCGTTGTGTGGACCAAACAGGTTCTGACAAGAGGCTTTGGCTGGGTGGACCCAACTATGAAAGCACATTTGGAGACTGAGACACTGTTAGCTGAAAATCAGTTCAGATATGGTTGTGTAATGGCACTGCAAAATCTGAAGACCTTTCCTGAGCTGAATGTCGTGGAGGGGGGATTGGTGCCCTTTGTCACCCTCAGCTGGGGTCAGGTAACCCTGTCTTCATCCACTGCGGCTTTCTTAGCACCTGTGTATCAGAATATTCTACCTACTTTCCTTTTTAGAGGAGAAGATGCTTCCTGCTTTAAATTCTTGTAGTTTGTTTACTAGTCTTGTTTACTTTTGAGGGGGTTTTGGTCATCCTAAGATATAAGTTTTTAGTTTGGGTCACAGGGATTTATTTTCATCCTGTGTAAAGTATTTCAGTAGCTTATGGATGTTCTTTAGTCAAGAAGAACACCACCTCTGTGATGGTCTAATGATGTCAGATGGAATTGGTGTATTTCGTAGAGTTTTAAACCTGGTTAGCACCGTACAAAGGACTTCACAGAAGAGCAGATGATGTGAAAAGGAGAATTTAGAGGTAACAGGTCACCTTCTGCCACTCAGATGATCAGTCCTCTTCTTTTTTATGCATCTGCTCATTAATCGATTTTTTTTTTTGCTTTGTAAAACTAAATCTTTTTATTGCTGTAATGTTGTACCAGTGAGCTAAATTGATTAGATTTAAATTATTCCCAAAGAAGTCTCCAACTCTTTACTCTTGGAACCACAGACATCAAAGACTAACCTGTTCTTTTCCTTTCTGTCTCCTTAAAGTCACTAAAAATAAGCAACTGTCAATAACACGTTGGATGATTACACAAAACCACTTTTATTTTTAGGGTGAAAAATTTCAAATTCCAACTTTAGAATAGATTAAAGGTACAAATGGTCTTGATGTTATTTACTGTGGTCTTTTTCAACTGCTCAGTGGTGCACATCAGCAAGAAGAAATATTTGTAGAGCAAAGTTAGTGACTGAATCTTCTCCCAGGACATTAGGAGCTTAAATATAAACATAATTTCACGTTGTGAAACCATACTCCTTTTGTATCTTTTCCATCTACACTTCCTCTGAAGTATTTTCTGCTATGTATTTGGTCTGAAGAACAGTGACTGTATTAGTCTTGCTGCCTTCTGATTGTAAAGGATCTGTCTTTTCCTTTTGTCAGAGGAACCTTTTGGGGCTAGGTCCTATTTCTGTGCTGTGATAGTACGTTACCCTGACTGCAGCTGCTGGGAAGTGTCATACGGGGCAGTTGCTGTTGCATGGAGGCACTTGTATTTTGCCCAGAGCTTTCATCTGTAGTCATTTACAGGTCAGACAGAATTCCTACAGATGTATGTAAATCTCACAGTGAAATATTTAGAGTCAGCTTTGCACTAATTACATATTGCTGCTGCTTCAAAGGAGGTGTCTTCTGGTGCTGGGGGTCAGGTTCAGAGGGTGTGCTAAGCTGGTGCTGCAAAGCTCAGGCGTTCCCCTGAAAGGGGTCACCATAGTGCTGAGCTAACAAATTCCTAAAATATGAACATTTAAACATTTGATAGAGGAAAAGCTCTGTTCTGCTGTAAGAAATGGACCTGGCAGGCATAGTGACGGTGGGCACAAAACAGAGGGGTGTGTGTGCTTCCTCAGCAAACGTTATTAATGCCCAGTAACATTACCATGAGTTACAGAAACATCTAGCAAGACAATTGTAACCCTGGTGTTGCAATGTAGAAATTCTACCCTGTGCTGAGGAATTTTTCCCGGTGAAGACTAAAGTACGTGCATGTTTATGAACACATTCAAACACTGTGGTGGTAATTTCATTGAAGTGTTATGGAGCTCCTGTTTCTTTTCATCCAGGTTTAACTGGCACATAATGTACTGTAATGTGCAGCTTATTCAATCACTTCAAAGGCCTGATCCCATTTCCATAAGCACTGGTGATGCTTATGCTTAATGCCTTTTCAGTAAGACCTCATCACAATAAAATCCACGTTTCATGTTACTACATTTCTATAGTAGCACAAAGCAGAGTCTTCTCAAGCAGTGTGAGATTTTGCTCAGCTGTGAAGTGAGGTGGTGACAGTGATGGGACCAACTGGAGGCCAACCAGAACTTCTGCTGACTTGGGTAACTCACTTAAAGCTTGTCTGGTTGTGAGAGTTAGTTTGCCTTAAGGTAAGAGGGCATTTGAAATACATCTGCTTATGACTGAATTAGAAAAAAGTGCTATATGCATAGTTACTGTGGAATTATTTCCTGTGTAAACAAGGTCCTAAGCAGTGTGGCAGGAGAAACACTTTTTTGCCTTACTGTGGCAGGGGAGGTGTGATCATGAATAAATCCATTAAAGATCAAACCACGCAGATGGTGGAGAACACACTTATTTGGGAGTTAGTTGAGGAGATTTAACTAACCTTTAGTTTTTAAGATTAAATTAAATAAAATGTGTTTAGTAAAAATTACCACTCCACTGTATAGCTAAGATACAAACTCTCTCATGTTATTTGACTATTTTTATAGCTCCATTGAAAACAGACACAGGTACCCTCTATTTATAGGAACTATTTTATTCCATCTCTGCTCCACTCTCTCTCCACAGGACTTTTGTTTCAGATTTTGGTTCCCTAGCAGTATCTGCTTTTAGTGTTCTTCCCTGTGCTGGGTGAGTCAGCGTCCTTCTTGTTTTCTGGGTAGATGTAAAAGCACTGCCCTGCTAGTGTGATTTGCTACTAATGGTGTTGTCATTCTACACAGGACTACAACGTCTGACAGTAAAATGGTTGCAAGGAACCTGCTTGTCTGTTCTGGGTCCTAGAATATCTCCAAGACAATGAAACTGCACTTACTGGGTACAGAAAGAATAGTTGTTTAGCATTGCATTTTCATTGCCATGAGGTTTGAATACAGCCTTGATCTGTGCCAGCTCTGTAGGAAGTTCTTAACATGAAAATCTATGGCTTCAGAAATGAATCTTAATTTAAAGCATTCCCTTTTTTTTTTTTTTTTTAAAATAATTAACTTTTCCCTCCCCAAAAAGTTCCAAGCTGACAGCTCCCATTAACACTACATGGCATTTGAGATGGTCATCTGAAAATTGGTGGCAGCATCTCAAACTAATCACTATCTGATTAGTTACCAATTCACAACACATTTTTATTGTAGTGAAAACTTGCTGTGGGCCCTACAAACAACTATGTCATCCATTTTTGCTCTTTTGGAAGGTTGTCAAGTGATACTCAGGATGACTTGTTACATGGTGGAATTCTTTGCTGGTTCATTTCCCTCTGAGCATTCTTCTTGGATCTGTCAAGTATGCCCTCTAAGTAATCTTTGAATCTGAGAGGGCCGATTTGCTACTTGTGAAGTAATATTCTAAGTGCCTATGTTGGCTTTGCTACTATGATAGATGACTGTTTCATATTTGGTTTCCTGTACCATGTTGCATGGCAGCACATTTTAATTAGTTTGTAGTAGTACAAATATCAGACTATCAGTTACAGACGGTATCTGTAGAACCCGATTGCCAACAGGTTCTTTTAAGGGACAGTTAATCACAAGATCTTTCTTGTATGTATAGCTGGTAGAGCAGAGCAATGATCTGTTAGACTTTGAAAAGGCAGCTGAACATCTCTGCAGCAACAGCTTTCTGCATCTGGGACAGCAATCAAGTGTAGCTTGCCTTTTTATCAACACAAATGTTTCCCTTTCAGTCACATATTTTCTAGGTAAGCCTTCTGGAGCAGTTGCAGGTATACAATGTAAAATTGTATGAAGTTTATATGCAAACTGTTATTGTTAAATTGTTAAATGTAAAATTAAAAAAAAAATTCAAGTATCAGTATTGAAAACTTCTTATTCAGACAATTACTCCAGTATTTGTTTGGAAAGCTTTCAGATTTTTGACTGGCATTATTGCCACCTTTTCATAATGAATTCTGTCTCCTAGAGAAGTACCTGGGTGGTTTCTTTCCAGCATAAGGAGTAGGTAACTGCTTGCCTGCCTGTTTGGAAGCTCCGTTGGTTGAGACCCATGTCTTACCATGGCAGTGATGCTTTATTCTGGACATCCTTAAAGTGGATGCTGAAAGCTAGAGTGTAGTGAGCACACCTGAAAGCAGAAGATGCTAAGTTTTGTATTTCAAGCAAGGCATCAGCTCGAGGCAAAGCTGACATGATACAGATTTTAATGAGTGACCCAATCAAACAACCTCTTTGCACTCTTCAGAGAAGCGACATAATCCATATAGCTAGAAGATCATATATATGTGCCTGACACTCAGAGGAGGTTTTCTGGACTGCTAGATGTGTTTCTTAACAATGTAGTTACCCTTGCCCTGAGCACTAGAACCAGTTTACATCAGAAGGGATAAGAAGTGTCAGTAAATTAATACCTTTGTGTTGTGATGAAGAATCACGAGACATTCTAGTGGATATTTAAATATATTTCCACTGCTTTCCACCCTCACATAGGATATTTTGTCTTATTTTTCACTCTTATTAACAACTTAGAGATTGTTGCACTTGGGCATCAGTGCAATGTGCAAATAAATGAGGACTTATCTTCCACTCGACAAGATGAAGAATGGAAGAGCCGTGATTAGGTCATACTTGCAATTCATGATAGATTCAACAAAGTGTGTTAGTTGGGTTTAGCCAAGGGAGAGAAAGCTCCCTTCACATCTTGTTTAATACTGACTGGAAGGTCTTGATTTTTAATGCCTAATCTCGAGGATGCAGACGACCAAACCCATTTATTTGATTTCAGTAAATAAGTAGGTAGTCATAAAGAGTGAAAGCAGAAGCGTTTATCTCCTAACAATAACACCACCCTGACTGATTTGCTGTTTTGAATAGGAGGAGGGCTCAGGTGTTATCTGCTGCTGACCCGGCGCTGTGCTGCCTGTTCACAGGAAGCACAGTGGAGGCAACCTGACATCCTGTGTCTGTGACATCTGGGAACATTCAACCCGATGCTTACAAAAGGAATATGTGAAACAAATACCCCAGGCTTTTGTGTGCCTTTAAATACTCGAAGCAAACGTCACCTAAAGTCAATAGACGCAGTTTATTTGCAAATGGGAGACAAAAGATGCTGAAAGAACATGTGCCAAGGCAACAACAGCCCTTGTAATGGAAACAGACTCAGAGGCTACATCTGCATTTGTCCTATCAGTTACAGAGACAGGAGTCGGGACTTAGCCTGGAAGCTTTAAACTGAAATCCAGGTGTCAATTACCCAGCATATCTGCAGCTCTGAGAAGTCTCTGCACAGTTCCTGCTTCAGCTGTCCTGTGGCTACTGAACTGCAATACGTTGACCTCAATCCTGGTGCCTTGTTTTGAAGAGGGACAGAAAGACGGGGGAATTAATGTATGTGGGTGCTCCCCAGCCTGGGGAGAGGACCAGTCTGGCTTTACAGATTAGCAGTCAGATCTCATTCCCAGAGTTTCACTAATGCCAGTCTGCACCTGGAAGCCATCCTTGTGCCATTTTTCTGCCTGGTCGTAGGAGGGAAAAAGAGCTTTCTTAAGAGCTTATCAGACAGGCAGGAGGAGAGAGTGCTGTCCATCTCCCTCTCTGCCCCACTCAAACTCATCCTAATCCTGTGCTGCCTAAAGAGCAGGGGCTGTTCACTCTTCACTCCTTAACTAAAATCCTGACCCTTGCTGAAGTTTTCCCACAATCTTCAGTAAGCTATAAAGTTTTTAACCTTCTGTTTTTAATGAAAGTAATTTTATTTAGAAATCTGAAATCTGCTTTTCTGATCTTTCAAAAGGTTTTAAACCCTACAGATCTTCATTAAGGTAACAAAAAGGGATGTTCGGTCTTCAGAAAGAGAAATAAGTGTCTAGAAAGATCTGAAAGATTAGACCAGAAAAAATTAATTTCTTATGGAAAAAGCAAAAATATTTTTGGGGTTTGGTGTCCCAGATAAGACACTTCAGGAAAGTGCAATTGTTGGTAAAATTATTAACGTGCAAATGTGTAAAGGAAATCATTGTTTTAGAGTAATTTTAGGTATGTTACATCTTGAGAAATTGGAGCTGAATATAATTTCAGGTCTTTATATGTAGAGTTGAGCCCCTATAATAGGAAGAATTAAAAATACATTTTCTGGAGACAGTTTGGGCAGTGTAATCTCATACCATATAGATAACATAGTATAGGTAGTGTACCATATAGATCCACATTATTGAAGGAACCACTATAGCTGATGTTTTGATTGTGATGCAGTTCTTCAGGACAGAATATGTCCTTTCAGTTTGGCCAATACTTCTGGATTTATTGTCAGCTTCACAGTATTTTGTTGTTTTGCTTATGAGCTACTGAAGGCAAGCTTCTGTCAGCCTAGCTAGAGTCCAAACAGTTAAGTTTCTGTACAAATAGCTGAGAGAGAGAAGAATTATTTTGACTAGAAGATAGTTCTGGTGCAAGAACAAAGTTTCACAGACATGTAGTCTGAAATGTCAAGCCACTGTTGGAATAACTTTACAGAAGGAGCAGTGGGAAAGAAATCTAGTGTGATCTGAGCTGAATTTGATCAGTGTATGGAAAAGGCTATAACATGATCATCTGGAATAGGAGGGTCTGAACTTTTAAATAGACTTTTACTCCTAGGTCCATGTTTTTAAACACCAAGTAGAACCAAGAACTCCATGGGCAGAAAACAGACTGTAAACACTGATCTTTCCAGTGCAATCTGCTTGACTGTAAAATAGCACTTGCACTTAATATCTGGTTTTGATTGAACAGCAACAACTACCCAACATAGCATATTCTGGTATTTCCTTTTTACCGTGCTAGGATTGGGATGATCTGTGATATCTGCTGTCGTTTGAGTTTCAGAATAATTTCATACTCAGAAATGGCCAATAATTGTTTTGGAAAACAAAAAGAAGTGCATAAAGGCAGTAACTTGAGAACTGTAAAATAATGGAAGAGGATGGTGGTGGATGGGGGAGAGAGGGAGTCAGTATTTCTAAGTGTCCTGCCAACAGAAATAAAATAAATCCATTTCTCTGGAAGCCAAAAGAGGACAGCATGAAGTCAGTAGAAGTACAACCACAACTGCCTGAGGGAGCAGTCAGAATAGACAAAAGAAAATGCCTATGCCCCTACAAACCATACCTAAGTAAAGAACCTCTGTGTTTTGACTGTGTGCAGAAAGAGGTGTAAACTCTGAGAGTGTCCTGCTGCTGAGATTGTATTTTCTGACATCCTGAATTCCAGTCAGTGTATTTTTTTCACTCTGGACTATGGACAGCCTCTGGATACAGCTGTCGGTCAAACCACAAGGGTATTTTATACATCACCTACTCTTAAGGTAGGATGGCATGTCTCCCAACCTTCCTAGTGCCCGTCTATCAGGAGCTTCCTACTGCGACTTGTAATGTATGCTGTCAACCTACAACTGCCCACAGATGATGCTTTCCCTAAATGCATGCCAGGGAAGTCTTCTGTCACTGGCCTCTCTTAGCTGGCACTATGTACCCAGTGTCTTCCATACACAGCACCTCCCTGTTACCATGCCCCCTCTTCTGACAGAGTATCTCATAGGAGATCTGCAAAATCTCAGATCCTACAGTAGCTCCAAGAAGGTCTCTTTAGTTGGAATCACAGAATTATGTGAGGAATTTCCTAGAGGAAAAGACCTCTAGGATCATCAAGCCCAACTGTCAGCCCAGCACTACCATGAGCACTGAACCATGTCCTGAAGTACCACAGCTACACATTTCTTGAACACCTCCAGGGCTGGGGACTCCACCACCTCCCTGGGCAGCCTGTTCCAATGCCTCACCACTCTGCAGGATCTCCATTGGAGATGTGTGATGAGAGTCTGTTTTGTCTCACAGCTGATGCACCTACCTGCCATTTAAATGTGATTTAAGATTTGGCCAAACCCCCAAAGAGAGAAAAATGGGAATAAAATAGCTGCAATAGTAGATCTGATATGATTTTGTTGAGACAGTGCAATTCTGTGTTAGTGCTAAATAGCACGTGATTTAAATCATTTAGTACTCCTTTGGGTACTTTTGGTACCTTAGACAGCCAGGTTCCCAAGCTCTGTGCACTGGCCATTCCTGCATGTTGTTTAAAGAGATGTTACACTTTATTAGGCTGTCGGTGCCATCTCCCATGCAGAGAAATCCCTGACAACCAGAGGCAAGAGTAAATCTTATATCTTCCTAATGGAACTTTTTTTTTTTTTTAAAAAAAGTCCTTTGTAAGACACCCAGCACTTCACAGTCAAACATCATGCTGAATTTCTGCTTCATTCTGTTACAGGCTACACATAAAATCAGGACATCAGTTTTGCCCACTGATGAGATGGTAGGATTTATATTTCTGTGGCCCAGTTTATGTCTAGACAGGGCAGATGGTGCTATTGGAGTGGACACTTATTAATTTGGGACTCAGCAACTGTAAACAACTATATTTTAAATTTTCATCAGAATTAGTACATGAAGTATCATTCAGTAATAAAATACTAGTACCCTAAGCAGAAGCCACAAAATTTACTGAGGTGGAGAAGGCCAACAGTGATGCAGCAGCTTCTGTCTTCATGGGGAGCTAAAGCTGTGTCACTTCAGTTCCAAGTATTTTGTCATCAGTATCTCCAAAGCAAGGGAATAATTTTAGTTATCTGCTTCATAGGGTCTGTATGAAATTACAGGCAGCTACACAGTATTTGTGTGGTGCTGGGAAATAGAAGATGGTACACAAACAAGGTTCCTTTAACCAGGTAACTTTGGAGCCATTAGGGTTACTTTTATTCATAGTTACCATCTGGCTTTGGTGCTTTCAGACCTCAGGAAACCAAGTCCACAGGGATATTCTGGAAAAGACAAACAGAGCATGACCTTTATTTAATGCTCTTATTTCTTGTAAAGGTTTATTTGTACAAAGGCATTTTATAAGCTCTATTTCTGTAGTGTTTTTGGCATTATTTCTTACTGTTTAAACAGATTATTAACAACAATTCTACTCTTCCATAAACAACTTCAGTAAGGAAATTGATAGATCAATTTTTATAGGCTAAATTGTGAAAAGAGTGATAAACAACCTGAAGAAGGGGGGAGGGAAGTCCTACATTAAGAAGATTGGCAGTGCTTCAACTAGAAGACTATGCTGTGACTGAGGCTATAGCCAAAAATAGAATTGGATTAACAGAAGAAAAGCAAGTAGCTAAAACTAAGGTCAAAGCAGAAATAGATGCTTTAGAATTGTCTCATACACCAAAAGACAGGAAGAGATTTTCAAGGAGTTTTCTTTATACACCTGTAAAAAGGAAAATGAGTTCACACTAAGAAGAACTGTGAAAGAAGACTAAATAAGTCAATTAAGAAATCAAGAACAAAGTTTTAAACTGTGAGAAGAAAAATACAGTAACTTTTTCTGGCTGCTTATATAGGTTTTAATATGCATACTATTAAAAAAAAAGTAAAAATAATTTTTAAACATCAACATTAATAATACTAACACAATATTAAAGGAACAGTAAAAGTAAGTTGTCTGGAAACTCTCATTAAGGTGGAACCTCATAGTGACTACTCAAGCCAAATAGGCTGTACTTTAACTACTCACCAGAAAGTAGATTTAACTAGATACAAGCTCTACCTGATGCCAATAATTACAGCTCTATTAATACTAATGGGCCCCAGTCCCCTGATTTGGTAAGACTTTAAAAGAGGAGAAGGGAAGTAGAAAGCCTTGTCTGTAGAAGTTTTGGTGTGAGAAGCTGTAGTGTGTAGAAGGCTTGTCATCAATTTGAGCTTTGGGTTTCAGACAGGTAAGCTTATTTTTGAGGAGTAGGAAAATTGCACTTATTTTAAAAAATAATTGTATTTTTAATATGTTAATTTCTAGTGCTCTGAGGTCAATACTGACTATGCTTTTTTCCTTTTTTTAACTTTCCTTTGTGGAAAAGCTGGAAGCCTGTTTTTCTGATAAGAAGGTTTGATTTATTTAGAGCTAAGGACAGAGTCTTGTAGTAAGCAAAACTTCTGTCTACTTTTCCTAAAATGGTTTTGATTTCTTTACATTTGGTTTGGTACTGCTTGGTAAAAATATAACTAAAACTTAACCCTGGAGAACAAACAATTATAAACCTGTATCAGAATAATTATTTAATTGAATTCTGTGCTCCTGTTGCTGTTGTCATTTGCATTTAAACTGTGTGATGAGAGCATTGCAGTGGTGGTTATCAACAGCTGTGTAGGAGTCATGTTAAAGGTACACTGTGTGAGAGAGTCTTTCAAATTTAATAGCATGTAAGGCTAATTAATGATGAGGAACTGTTGTTTTGACAGTGAGCTTAATATTAAGATAGTAACTGAATTAGGAGGGATTTCCCTTCCCTGAGTAGCCTTACTGTTCATGGTCAAGTAGAACAGCAATGGGGAAATAATGTTGTAGTAATGTTTCTGAAGATCTCCAAACACAACACAGCAAACTGATGTTTGTTTTTTGGGGACTTCTGCTCATAGATGACTGAATCTATTCTGCAGTAGTGTGTGGTGGGAAGAGAAAGAAGGCTTTCAGAAAAAAAATGCTATATGAAATATGCCCCCAGTAGTTACTTGAGAGAACTAGCTGCTGCTTTCATTTTCAGCAGGAAGCAAACAAACCACCCAAAACCAAACAAAAAAAAAACGCAAACAAGCAAAAAAAGGCGATGCTTATGCTGGGGGTGGAAATTACCATTTTCCTTCTGAAAGATGTCTCCTCATTTATGAACAAATGAAGAACTTGAGTAACCTGTATATAATCCAGGAGTGGATACAGTTCAGCACTTTTTGAAGACTGTCTGCAGCTTTGTCCTGAAGAGCTACTTTTGGACTCTGCATCTTAAAACTCTTTGCTGAACCAAACAGCAGGAAAGAAAAGAGTGACAGAAGTCTAGCTGATGAGACATCCTCAGAAATGAAAGAGCAGTGCTCGCTCTCCCTGAATGGATGCATTGTCATTGGCAATGGACTCAGCTAGGTGGTGGTGTTCAGCTTTCAGCAGTTATTGGTTGGCTGATTTGGGTTTTTTTCCTCCTCCTTAGGGCTGCTTTGTTATGAAGAACTCCTCCAGTACTGGTATGTGAGTCATAAGTGTCATTTCCTCTAAATCCAGAGCAGCCTATGCAATACGAGATAATTAAATGCTGAAAAGGTCTGTGGTTCTTGTCTTTGCTCATTCTGGTAGCAGTTATAATAAAACTCTGCCTATTGTAGACAGGTGCTGGAATGTCTCAGAAGTGGCAGGCAGATACAGTACAAATATACTTAATCAACAGCACTGGTGCAATAGTTCAAGCTGAATCCTGACTGGATAGCAAACAAACATTTAGTGTTTTGGCAATGCCAAGCCTTGAGTGAACTCTAGCAGGAGACCTGTATGGTCATAGCCTTGGCTGGTCCAGTCAGTGTGCATCTGTCTAAATCAAACTCACTCTTGTTAGGCTGCAGCTGTTCAGGGTCTGGGCTTTAGGCTTCCCAGAAAAATCTGTAAAAGTACCATGCTGTATCTTTTAGAGATCAAGTAACAGATTATCTCTCTTGAAGAGGGGGGGAAAAGAATACTTTTACAACTCATCCAGTAGAGCTGCTGCAGACAAGATAGCTGTTCCAAGAAGAACACCTAGTATAAGAAGGTTTATTAGGTTGGGATTTTTCTGAATAAAAATACTTAGTTGGGGAAAACTTCTTCAGCTAGACTTACCGTATGGGACTTCAGCATAAGAGCAGCAGGTGGATAAATAATACTTCTTACTGCAGCATTAAAGTAACTGGCGATTATATTTTTAATTTTACATGCTTCAAAGGGAAAAGGAAGCATCCACATGAGGTTCTAGCTCAATAAGCTTTCTTCCCATCCCTGATCTGATCTTCTGACTGAGGCTGTAGAGCAGAGATAAGACTGGCTGATGCTGCAAAACCTGT
>NW_008587886.1:14008-24404 GCF_000691845.1 Merops nubicus
TGCAGGGAACAGGCAGAGGCGTGTGATGGCAGCTTTTCTCTTGTCCTTGGTTAAACATAGAACTGTTGGATTTTGTTTGGGTGTCTGTTTATACATCTATTAAACTAAAAATAAACTTTCTCTACACTGAAGATTTGTATTAAGTTACAAGTCTGTCCTGAGCTTTGTGTAGATGTTAGGTCTTATTTAAGCTTCCTTAAATGTTATGGGCTGTGTTTTGGTAGTCCTTGGTGATGGACATCACTTACAAGCAACAGAGGAGGCTCTGCACTGGGTTCTTCATCTGATGCTCAAGGCTGGGAGTACAGGAACCACTCCTACAGGACCAAATATAAGAAATGTGAAATGCAAACACCTGCTCTTCTACCCCCTTGCTGTATCTCTTCTCTGGAGGAGCTGGTCACTTCAATCTAGTCTCCCAAGTCCCCGTGAAACTGCCAGCTGGTGGGGAGGGCTATGAGTAATCGCATCAACATAGATACTCCTGGTATCTTAAAGGAAGAAAAATGCCTGTTAGTGCCAGAAAAGCCATCTCTGAAGCATGTGCTGCCTCTCTGCATGCCCTGTGTGTGTTGTGATGTAGGATAGCAGAGTCACCCTGCCATGTATCTGTTACTCCTAGAGCTCTGAAATAGTTAGCCTGAGGCTTATTTCTTTCTGCTGTTAAGTCAGCTAGGTGTTGTCTACTCTGTATCAAGGATGACGTTTCTTGTTTCTCTTGCTGGAGCAGAGTGATGTCTGTATGGGTGATGCTCATAGTTCTGGGGTTCAGTGCAGTCCTCTATGTACATGTAGTGTCCTCTCCACCATGCTGCCAGTGCTGAACAGTCTTTGGTCTGAAGGTGGAGGACTAAAATATTCAGTCTTAATAACAAGGTAGTATTAATGTTGTTCCTGCATTATGTACAACTTCAATGTGGTAGGTATTAGAATTAGTATGAGTTAAATAAGAACATGATAGCCTAATTTTATTAGCTATTATACTAGGCAGTTACAGGGATGTTGTTTTCTGCAAGGCATTTAGCTGCTGTATGAGATAGCTGAAAGTATATTGCAATTAGTGAGAATGAATTGGATGCCAGTTTCATCTCTTGAGTGGTTCCATTAACAGTCCCACTAACAGTTGTTGTGAGCCTTTAATTAATACAAGCCACATAACCCACATAAACTAGTGTGCCTTGGTATGTGGTGTGTTCTGTAATGGTACCATGCAGTCAGGTCTTCCATCTGTTTTACTAAGTACTTCAGCAACAACTTGGTATGAATTTAAATTAAAAAGTTGCCTCAGTAAGGAGAATAGACTAAATTTCTTTTTCTTCCACTCATTTCTTTTATATCTCTGTTCTGTATTAAGCACACTTGAAGAAAGGAAAAAGTATCAGAGAAGTAAGATTAAGTGCATCAACAACGTGCTGTTCAGTTTAACACTCAATACATAGAATACTCAATACTTGCACTCTGTTGCTGGGGTACTCTCTTGGGTAGGATTGGTGCCTTAGAGAGGTATTTTGGTGGCTTGTGCAAGCAGCAAAAGCCCTCAGTATTGCAGACAGGGTCTGCTCCATGCCCAGTCAGAGGCTTATCTGTGTGTCTGAGAGCTTGGCTGTATAAGTCTGTATGGAATAGCATGTCCTTTATCTAACAAAGGCAGGGTGAGGTAAAACTGGGCCTTGCTTCTGCAATAGCTGAGCCAAAATGAACTTTAGAAGGTCCTCATATCTTGCTGTAAGTCTGTTGTCTTCTGCATTACATGTGACATAGCTGCCAAGCAGAGAGAAGTGGTTTGAAGAAATGCCTGAGGGGAGTGGAAGACTGTGGCCAATGGCTTAATTTGTACCCATCAGTCAGTCCTTGATGATCAAATCTAATGAATTATCTGCAGCCTAGTTTGTTAATCAAGTCTGAACAGTGAACACTCTGCTATTAGTACTGCTTGTGGTGTATTTAGTGTGCTGGCTTTCATCTTCTCCTCTTGGTCAATGCTTCAGTTGTGAGGGGAGCTGGCGATGCCCTGCCCGTCTGAGCAGGTGTGCTGTGTGAAGAAGCCATGGGGCTTACAGGTTTCAAACAAGCCTTCCTGGAGCGGCTGAGGGAAGCTGCAGCTGAATGATGATAGGAGGTACACAATACTGCCTTGTCATCTTGTGCAAATCTGGGATTTTTTAAGAGTTCTCCTAGATCTCCCCTGTGGCAGCTGAAGCCAGCTTTCCCCAGGACCTGGTCAGAGTGATTATCTGCAGTGGCTGGAACAGGCCTATCATGACCTTACAGCCTGTCTGTCTGATGCAGATTCATTTGATTTAAAAAAAAAATTGTTTTTGATATATAATGAGGATTACTCATAAGGGAGCTCCTATGGATCCACTAATCAGAAGCGCTTCATCCTTGAGAAGAGTCTCAGGGCTGCATTAAAACTGCCTTGAGAAGCTGTAGGGGAAAGGCTGTGCTGCTGGGTCTTGGTGCTTGTAACTGTAGCATATCACCTTTGCATCCTTAACTTCTTGGACTTTGGCCACAGGCTGTAAGTTGGACCACAGGGCTTTGTTAGGTAAGAATTGTTAAGTGATATGGTTCCCTTTTGGATTAGTCCATGTGTAGCCTTTAGTTTTAAAAGGTATTTTTGCAGTTTTTCAGCTGGTATTTTTTTTTTTCTGGCCTGTTGGAAGGCAGCAGTCTTGGGCATAGGCCAAGTGCTACTGCCACAGGGTATGAGGAATACATTTTTTTTGCTTTATCCTGTGACATAAGATCTTATTAAATGTGTTTTTCCCTGCTTTACAGCAATCTAGTATTCTTGCCTCTAGAAATAGAGTGAGCTAAATCAGCTCTATGGCTGTTGTTAATGCTGGGTTAATGTAAGTACGACTAAATAGAAAAAGCTGTTAGGGGCTTCAGGCTGCTTAAAACAAACTAGAATGATCTTAACATGGTGAATACTTGACTTTTGGTGTTTACTCAAAAGGATATTGAGAGTGAAAAGATGGAAAAAAAAAAACCTGTTCTTTTTATTGATAGTATTACATTGTTTGCAAGTACTTAATCTTTAGCTGTATCAATATTTTTGCTTCCTAAAGTAGATGGCCTATTTAATGTAGAAGTGACTGCATTGATGACATTGAGACAAAAGCATTGATAACTGGATTGCAAGGATTATCTATTAATAGTCATGCTCCTTAAGCTTATGTTTTGGTTGTCCAAGCTCTTAGTAGAGCACAAGCTAGGTGTTGGGATATTAGTTGACAAAAATGAAAACAGATCTTAATAATTATTCACTATTATCTTCAGGTAATAAAAGTATATAGGCATTGTTCCTGTTTATTTAAAAGCTGGGGTTCTGTGCAGTGGTTTTTATATTAACTGGAGGGGATATCTAGTTTGGATGAAGGAGAGACAGAAGCTGGTTGTCCTGCTAGTAGAGTCTAAGCCCAAATTTGTTCCTTCTGCAAGCTTTTTTTCTTCCCCAGGAATATCTATAAAACAGTATTTGAAGAACTGTTTTCTGTTAGTCCTGTATGTCTTCAGGAAAGTCATAGGTGACTTCAACTGATAAAGCTGTGTTTCTAGTATACAGAGCAGGGGTAGTCTTGCTGTGCAAGTACAAAGGCAGCTTTGGGGGTGCCACTAGCTCCTGTGTTTTGTCGTATTGTTTGGTGGCGGTGCTGTGGAAATGGACTTGCTTACAGTGAGAGTAGATGTGATCCTGCATCTCCTACACTTCAATACTGGAAGACTGCTCTGCAGTACTTGGAGAACAGAAGCTCAGTCTGTGATAACTGTAAATGTTTACCTCTGAGGTTTTCCAGCCACTGGTAGGGGAATATGAATGACTTGCCCTTCTTCATATTTTTCCATGAAGATAAAATTGATGGTTTGTGCTTTAATTTTGACTGTGATTGCTTAATGCATAAGTCTTTCTGGAAAACAAAGCAGTTTAATTCTTGAGGACACTTGCTGTAGATAGTACCGGCACAATCTGGGAAGAAATGTAGGTGTATGGAAAGCCTGTTCTGTTGCTTTGCATACCAGGTGCCATAGAAAAGGCATTTTTTAAGATGCTGTCTGCATTTGAATATGTGTAGATGGGATGGGGTTTAGAGCTATACCATAAGTATAGGAAGTGAGGAGCACAGATTTGGTGGTAGTGGTAGATATCAGGCAATTAAATCCTCCAATTGGCAAAACAAAGAAGTAAAAGAGCTACTGTGGCCTTGTGAAATGTGATCTGGTGATCAGAGAAAGGGTCTAACAGGTGATATTTGCTTTGAGTGGCCATGGAAAAACTAGCAACTAGGCCTTTGAAGAGAGGCAGGAAAAGACTGATAAAAAGGGAGCATCCTGCCCAGAAGGCACTGAGAGCTGGGTAATTGCCAGAGAAGCATGAAGTCAGTGAAAATCTGCAGTAACTGGGGAAATGTAGAGGGGGAGATCATGACCAGCCACCCAGTTCAAAACTGAAGACTTGCTCTCCCTTCTGCAAGGAGCATGTGTGCTAATTGCAGTAGCAAGCCAGGCTAATTTAACAAGTAGCAGATGGAATGGTAATTACTGACCAATGAGTATAAATTCAGGTGGGTTTTCACTAATCATGTAACATACATACTTTATGGCTCCTTTGTGTGAAGTGCTGGCATTGTGGAATTGCCACCTAGCATCATCTTTGCACAAACATGAACTCACTGAAATACCTCTGCTGTGTGTATACTGGTGTATTGCAGACCAGGTAAATGACCCTGCTTCTGGGACAACTGTAGGCAGACAAAAGATTATTCTTGCTGTTTTCTTCAGAGTTTGCTTTATTTATGGTGTGCTTATGTTTAACTGGGTATAGTTGTGAGAAATCGTATGTGGGCAAGATGTTTGTATTTCAGACAAGTTTTGGGGGCTTCAGGCCATAGGACTATCTCTGTTCTGGGCCTTGGTGTGCTTCTTGTCTGTAAACCTTGAGAGTAAGGCTTGAAGTCAAATTCTTGAGGTAAAATAATATTTCAGTGTCTTGCTGGATTTCTGAGCAGAGGCATCAACAACAATTTTGAATTAGTCAAGAAAACTTTTCCAAGCTGCAGTTTGTATTTTTTTTTTTTTTTAAACTTGAAACTTAGGTGAAGTGTGTGCTGTAGGAACAAAAGCCATCCTTTCCATATACTAAGGCAGTGATGCTTCATTTTATGCTTTTGGGCCACCTCTGGCTTGTGGGAAGACTTAGTATTGCTCTTTAGACCTGCCATGCTTAGGGGCTATAGTGGGAAAGCTGGGACTGCACAGTCTGAAGCAAGTCCAAAGTCATTCCCACTTTAGGTTGACGTAGGACTGATGTTGACATGAGGAGTGTGTGTGTGTGTGTGTGTGCAAAGTATTTTTGCTGTAGGTTACCCTGTGGCTGTTTGTCTGTAGGAGGCCCACAGGGTTTTTGCTTTCTTGTTGGCAGAACTCACAACAGGATCAGGTTTCTCCTCCTAAGCTCTAGGGACTACATGTCTGGGTAACTGAACTGAGCATTGGTCTCTGGGGCAAAAGGAGGTGAGGGAAAGATATCTTGCTCTGAGGAACTGTAGCTACTACATAGAACCATGGAAAATGCCTTTTCGTTATCTTATCTGCAGCTTTGGGTTATCAGATGGGATTGCTTATTTAGATAGTGAAGAGCCTGAGGTAGTGAAGGGAAAACTTCATGCAGCACAGTAAGTGGAGTTGGAATAAGAGAAGAGGATGGTATAGGACTACAGCAAGAGATATGAACTGTGAGAAATGAGACAATTCAAGGTCTCTGAACTTGGCAGGTTTGTGTGCAGTCAATCCTCAACTCTCAATGGGGCAAAAGAGGTATGTAAAGAGGGAGGTTTAACTGTGACTCTAATAGTACAACTGGCTTTGTCCATTAAAGAGATGCTTCTGATACAGGAGCCATCTTCTGTTGTGCCAGTTTGTTTGAAAGTCCTTCATTTTCAGAAGTTGTGATGCTGTTTTGTGACAACCTTGAATATAAAATGAGTTTGCAAGCATCTTTCTTCTGCAGAATGCAGTTGTGAAGATTGCAGGAGAGCAGAAAAGATGACTTCCAGTCAGGTCTGCTGTGAGCCTCATCTGAAGCGAGATCACTAGCAGATGGTACTGAGCATCTTAGTGCTAGCTGAGAGCTGCCTCACAAAACAGGGTAGCTTATCTTGGCTGTATTTAAGACTCATTTTGCACTAGAAAAAAACACTTGTAATTTTTTTCTCCTCTCACCTTTTGTCAAGAAAGCAATATTTGAAGTAATTTTTTCAGAGAAGGGGAATATAGGAAGGCCTTATTTAAAAGGATACTAGACTGATGAATTTCACCTTTACAGATTTTAATAGAGGTACATACTTAAATAAAAAGAGATGTATAGAAAACTGAGTCCTCTGTGAGATCCTATGGCAATATGGGCTTTGGGACACAATTATGGAATCATTGTTAGTTATACTTTTTCCCGTAAAAATTCCGTAAACATGAATTGACTGACTCATCACTAGAGACATTAATCTTACTCTGTAGCACAGAATAAGAGGCAGGGATTTTTTTTTCTTTGCTTGCACTGCATGTGTTCATGTGTACCTGCTTACTATCTCCTAACTCTGAGATGTGCTGTCAGCAGCTTGGAGATATGATAAAAAATTAACTGGAAACCAAAAATTATCTTACTGAATTATTAGAGGTTACATTATGGTCTCCTTGTCTACTCTGAGAATTAATTCTCTTCCTGGTCTGTGGTAGAGAACATGGATCTTTGGTTATACAAGCTAGGGAAATATAGTTAAAAGAACCTGCAGCTACTGCTTCATTATTAACAAATGCCTGTTAGAAGAATTGTCTTCCTGATGCTGCAGGCAGTTCTGTGCACACCTGTCCATGTTTGCTCTCATGAAAACATAAAACTGGTGCTTGGTGCAAGTGTTATCTTGGGACTCTGTTGAACAGGTGCTTGAAGGGATAAATCCTGGAGGAGGGCAAAGAGCAGGTTTCTGAACTTGAACAGTATCCAGCTAAGAACAAAGGAACAGAAACTGGTTATGCCTGCACTTTTGGCTGGAGAATGCTCTCAAAGGCAAGTGGCTGTAGCAGCTACTAACCTGCTTGTTCAGTACATTTGAAAAGTAAATTTCATGATTGAGAAAACTGAGCTTGAGCTAGCAGGATTTGATACACCAGTCAAATGATCTTGAATTGCTTGAATATACTTTGTTTTAGAATAAAGACAGCTGAAATGCTTTGAAAGTCATTATATTTAAAATGGTTAGTCTGATCACTGGTAGTTTATGCCTCTATGCAGTATGAGGTTAAGTTAGAAATCACAGAATGGTTTGGGTTGGAATGGATCTTTTAAAGGTCAGCTAGTCTAGACCCCTGCAGTGAGCAGGGACATCTTCAACTAGATCAAGTTGCTCAGAGCCCCTTCCAACCTGGCCTTGAATATTTCCAGGGATGGGGCATCTGCCACCTCTCTGGGCAACTTGTTCCAATGTTTCATCACCCTCATTGTAAAAAAAAATTCTTCCTTATATCTATTCTAAGTATACCTTCTTTTAAAGAATTGCCCGTTGCCCTGTTGCAGCAGGCCCTGCTAAAAAGATGCATAGTAACTATCCAGTGATGTCAGAGCAGGCATTGCTCCCATACTCTATTTCATGATTTTGATGGCATCAGCATAGCTAGGTGAGTGCAAAAGGAGTGGAAGTTTGAATATGGAACTAGTCTGTCCTAGCAGCTTGGGCCAAAAAGGAGCTGATGCAGGCTCTTCTGAGGACTGTAAGCTATCTTAATGAGTGGAATTGGGACAAGGGAGAACAGGAATGGGAGGAAGATTGTGTTCTGCCTGAGTAAGAATTACACTTCAAAATTTGGTCTGTTATGGTCTGTAATCTAATGGCAAAAGATGTATTTTAAAAAAGTGTATCCTAAAGTACACAATAATTACTAAGGGGTATGGTTGGATTTGCATATCCTAAAGTACACAATTACTAAGGGGTATGGTTGGATTTGCAACAAAATACTGTGACTCAAATATCTCAATTTTATGAATGGTATGTCTTGGTACTGATCTGAGAGGCAGGGATGCTGGAAATGATTGGGAAGGGCCTGGTCCCTGTTACATGAAGTTCTCCTGTGCTGCTGAAGTGTGGTGGAGCTCCAGCTCTGGCCTTGGCCAGCTGTGCCTGATGCCCTGGCTGCAAAAAAAGCCCTCTGGTAGTGGCTGGGTGGGCTGGGACTGAGTGAAGATGTGTGAATTAGGTGGTTAGAGATTTCCTTGTGATGTGCATCTGTTGGTGACCACGTAAAACACTTGCTGTTAGCTGGTACTTCCTTGGTAAATAATTTAGTTGGTCCTGGCTTAACCTAGCATTTAGTTCTGGTTATCAAGATTAACCAGATGATGAAAATTGCCAAGTGACTTCATGAGCAGATTGGAGTATATATAATAAATACTACAACTTGTCTGGCATTTAGTTGCTTCCTACAGTTATGTTCAAGTGTGAGCAGTGTCCTAGGGGAAGGAATGGGGTAAGGAATCATCTGTCTTTCTGTTCTCATTAAGTTGGTGTTTTTAATTAAGTCCTTTCATATGTGCACAAAGTGGGATGCTTGGTGAATTCTAAACTGGCAAAAACCTGTTATGACTACAACTCATCTGGCATTTAGTCGCTTCCTACAGTTGTTTATGTTCAAGTGTGAGCAGTGTCCTAGGGGAAGGAATGGGGTAAGGAATCATCTGTCTTTCTGTTCTCATTAAGTTGGTGTTTTTAATTAAGTCCTTTCATATGTGCACAAAGTGGGATGCTTGGTGAATTCTAAACTGGCAAAAACCTGTTATGGAAACGTAGACAAAAATGGTAACTTAGTTCAAGTGTACTATTATAGTAGAGTAAATGTTGGACTTGGAATGACTTTACTTTGAGTGTTCTCACTGAACTTGATGCAAAACCATCTATTACATCAGGGCTGAACTTTATCTTCAGCTTTAAAGCAAATTCCAATTACTTGCAGCTTTCGTGATGCTTTGGATCAGCATCCAGCTCACTTTCAAGATAGAGTGTGGGGAGATGAGCCTGCATTACAGAACAATCACTGTGATTGCAGGCAGTCAAAACGGGGTACATGTGTACTATAAAAGGGTCAATGGTAAGTAAATCTATTTTTTACAAGAACAAAGGCAAGCCGTAAACCCCAAGACTCTAAACATCATTATACCTAAAAGAAAAATTTTGTAATTTTTGTCTGACTTTTTTTTTTGGTCAATGCCTGGAGCTTCCAGTATGGAGTTCCTGACACTCCATTATCTGCATTATGTATGGAAGGATTTATAATAGAAAGCAGTAGTAATATCAGGCAGTATGCACTTGATGGTAAATATGCCAAGAGTGTTGTCCTAAAATGCCTTCTACTGACTGAATGTATTGTGAACATGGCTTACACATGTTCTGCTTGGTTTGAAAAATGCTTAGGGGGGGTCTGCACAAGCCATTAAAGGGTGTATGAAGCTGCAGTGACAAAGTTGGTAGAGAACTTGAACTGGATCACTTTGCTCAACGAGAAGTACTGTGCAATTTAGGTGACGAAACATGTTTTTAATCTTGCACAGTTTTGCAATAGTCACAAAAAAATTCTGGAGTCTAATGCTGAGTATCTGTTGTGAGATACTCTTGTTTTATTGATGTTTTTATAAATCATGCTTAACAGGGTCATATTTGGCTTCAAAAAAACCCCAACTAGTTGATACACAAAACATCATGGTAGCATGGTTAAGTCAGTCTCTTGACCATCCCTGCCCCACGGAGTGTACTTCTGATGTCTGCCTGTGTCTGTCAAGGAAAATAAGCTATATTGAAGTTTTTCAGGTTCAAGTACCAGTGCTGTGTGTTTAATGAGGCTTTTTCTCTTTTAAAAAAAAGGCAACATTTTAACAAAAGTTCAGAACAGTCTGATTGTATCCTGGTGTAATCCTTTATTTTGATTAAGGACTCTTTATAGCAGGTTTCTGTCTCAATTACTTAGCACAGGCTTACTGATCCAAAGATGGACTTCTTGTCCTGTGTGCCTGAGTATTAGCTGCCAAATTTGGGAAGATCTAAGGGAGGGGCTTAGAAAGCAATTGACACCTTGCCAGACTGGTTTTTGGGCCTGGGCAGTGTGGGGCTATTGGCGTGTTTGCCTCACAATGTGAAAAGGGTGTCTCTGTTGTCAGATCTTGCTGGCCTGGAGAAGGTGAGGTGAGCAGCTTTGCTCCGAGGTAGGTCATTCGTGTGCTCTTGTATAGGGAACCACTAATCTAGGCTAGCCTAGTCAGATGGTGAGCTTTTACCTTTTTAGTAAGAAAAACAGAGTAGACCTGTATGCAGAGGACAAACAGAGCACTGCTCATGGGTTCATCTGTGTAGGG
>NW_008587886.1:24435-38264 GCF_000691845.1 Merops nubicus
CCAAACATTGTTCTCAGATGTTTTCCTCATGCATTATGAAATGCACTTCCCTAATGAAAGCTGGATAAGAGCAACTAAAATTTTGAGTTACCTTCCTCTCCTGAGGAAAAAGCACTTACTTGTAGCTAGCAATGTCTCCCATGGCTTCCTGTCATTGTCTTGCTCATAAATAATTGATACCCTTTATGTGATTATCTCTTACTGACTTTAGTTGAGCTAATGGACAGGTGACTGTCCTTCTGCTTGACCCAGCTTCCTTACCATCAGTGGCAGGAGAATGGGCTTTATACACCTTTCACGTCTGGATTTGCACCTTGTTTGTTGCACAAACGCTGAAGCTGATGATGTAATGTTAGTGTGCTGGCAGCTTCAGAATGACTGAGCTGGCCAAGCTGCAGTTGATGGTTAACAGCCAGTGGTGGTTCTTGCCTTCTTTCCCTGCAACTGTGGTCTGAGTTTGTCAGAGCATGCAGCTAACTGTACTTCCTTGCTAAAAATAGCCAGTGCATCACTGAAGGGGCTTGATGGCCACAGGGAAATGTTCTGCAGATCCAATCCTTCATTTAGATGGTAACTCCACATGCAATCCAAAGCACCAAATACTTGCTGTGCCCTCCAATGGCTGTCTTCTGAGGCTTTAAGTACACTGCTGTTTCCTTTCCTGTTTGCTTGCTTTTTGGACAGAGGATAGTCTGGAAGGGGGCAATAGGGAGGAGGGGAGTCAGACTGCCAGGAAGGACTGAGAAGCTGCTATAGGGGCCGTATAAGTAGATGTGACTCTAAAGAGAGGCTTGTACTACTGGAGTTACTACAGGCAAAAGGCAAATTAAAACCACTCTTGTTTCTTAAAGGAGAGGTATTTTTATGAGCTCAAGTGGTAGCTGAACTAATTTTTAACCTTTCTGTCTAAGAGCCAAAATATTTTGACATTGAACTCTTTTGGAAGCAAAGAACAGTGTGTTTTAAAAAATCTTTTATACTTGCAAGGATGAATGGATCTCATGACCTGTAACATCACAGATGGCACCTCCAGTGGGAAAGGAGCTTGAGTTCCACTCTTTCTATTAGTATTTCACTTGAAAAATTGTTCTTTGAAACCTAGCATGGAGGGGGTCAGAGTCCAGCAACTGGACCAGGTGGTTGTTTCAAATCCTGAAATAGAGGATGATGCTGAATTCCCCTTCTTTGGCTGAAATGTGTTAGAATGTTCCAGCAAAAGCTACAGCTCTCTGTTTGTGCCTGGGCATACCCAGGCACCTAGGCACACTTTCCTGCTGGGAGTCCAGTGCGGAGCAGTTTGAAAGTGTAAAACATATATTTCACAGATTACCATGGGGATCACTAATCAGCTTTGAGACCTGCTAATGCTGTAGAGATCTTTGAAGGACTACTTGCTGTTCATCTTGATGCAGCTGGTGCAAGGAGGAATAAACGTCATGTCTCTGTGCCATCGCTGGAGGAGATGCTTCTCTCTAGGTAACCGTACACTGGGTAGCTGCTTTTGTTGTGTTACACTGAGCTGTGGGTGGACAGAATTAAGAACATCAGCTTTGGGAATGCTTTAGAGAAGAAGGTCAGTATGTATTCAGTAAATCTTCCTAATCTAGTGTTGGCTAGAAGCCAGCACTGCAGGCCCTTTGGGCTTTTAGTAGAATACAGATAGCCTTACATCATGAGCATATAAATGGGAAAACATTTCTTTTTCTTGTTTAAATTGTTCTCTTAGAAATCAAGATCAGCTGTGGTTGCAGCTGATATGCTTAGAGCTGTTAGTAAATTGTTATAGAACAGATGCATTACAGAAATGAAAAAAAAGGTTGTGTGCCAGAATACTAACAGAAGTATGATGTGCCAAAGATATTTTTAGCTTTAACCAATATTAATACAGGGAAACAAGCCTTAAAGGTGGGAGGAGAAAAGGCTGTAACTGCTCTCTTGAAGAGTAAACTGTGGCTGTCAGATGGGATAAGGAGACTTCTGATGGCCATTTTTTAAAAATTCCACTAATCACCAAACAGATCCACTGTTGTTGATAGTTATGTACATGGCCCACTAGCAGGATTACTAGTCATGGTTATCCAAGGTGTATCTGACAAGTGCTAGAATTTCTGGATCTTCCTTAAGCACTGGGATTATTCAGAGAAGAGATGCTTATTTTTGCTTAAAGTAGAAGAATTTAGCTGTAACTTTTGCCACTTGCTGTTGACTTTGAGGAACTGCTTTAATTGTCAAATCTCTGATAAATTCCAAATAATGATACTGGAAGAAGGGTGTAGAATTGCCATTGTGCATTGTCAAGTGCAATGCTTTCAGTTTTAAATGGAAGGTTTTGTTTTTCCCCTTGGTTAGGAAGATTTCTTGAGCTGAAAATTCAAAAAGGAGCTGCTTAGTGGAGCTGTCCTCATTTCAGAGGCTCTAAGTGTGTGCAGAACAGACACAGTATGTGTTTGCATGTTTGCAGAGTGGAATGTGCATTTGCACTAGTGCCTTTTATATAAAATACCTCTAAGATATGTTAAATAAGGAGCTCTAAACCAGTGTCCTCCAGACTGTCTCAAATGCTGAAAGTGTGTTCAGTACTTTCTAATGTGTGCAAATATTTTGAGCTTGACTGACATTTGATAGGCCATGCTAATCCAGGAGTTAAAAATCTGGAAAGAATGGCAAAATGTTGATGTGACATCCTAAGTAGGTGAACAGAAAGATAGTGTCACTGATGTCTCCAAACTGTGGAACCCTGATCAGAAGGGTTAACCCTGAATGTGAGTTTGAGAAAGTTGTTTTGCATGAGCAGTATTTGGATTTGGACTTGAAGGGTTTCAGGGACAGCTTGGGAGCCTCCTCTGGCTTACTGGGTCTGCAGTACTTCTTGACTACTTAAAATTATAGTGTTGAACAGTAGCTGCCAAAGCTGAGCTGTCAGCTTGGTGACAGGCTATTGGATCTAATTTATCTGCTGCCTGAAATTCAATTTTTTAGGCCCTGATCTACCATTGATTCTAAGTCAGACACTATATATGTGTACTAGAAAAAGGAAAACCTGCTTGAGGCCCAGGTTATGTTGACAAGCTGCTAGCAAATGCACAAGTGAATTTGGGAAACAACTAAGGAAAAAGTGGAATAGGAGTGAGGCTTCTAAAAATGCAATTTTGTCCAATGCAGCCTGGGAACTTAAAACCAACAACAAACCACTTGTTTTAAATGGGGTCAATTACTAGTGTCCCTGATGGTTTTTCTAAATTCAGTCTGGAAGCTGGAGCTGGGGAAGAAGTGACTCATTTCTTTTTACTTACCAGTGATAACAGGTTCAGCCTTGGAATTTAGCTGACAGTTGTGGCTACGAAGCCTGAGGCAGAGTAAGAATAAATTGTTAGTCTCATGCAGCTTTATTAGCTCAGCATTATCAGCAGAAGCTGCTTGGTTTTGACATTAAGTGAGCAGGTACAAAATGACTTGGGAGATGGAGAAGAGCTCTTTCAGGCCAAGTGCTATTCCTGTCATGGTCTTGCCAAGGCTGTGTGAGGATTATTAGGAGGAAACAAAACATCAGGCCTTCATTTTGCCATTCAAAAAAGTGAAAAGAAACATACTGAGGAGACCTTAATTCAGACCACAGGCAACCTTAGGCACTTTTGCTCTCCCATACTTCAGTGTTCTGTCAATTAATTTTTGATTTTAGTAATGTGGATGTCTGCTATTCAGTCAGAGGGGAGTGAATTTTGACTCAACCTGCTTTTTATCCCTTGCTTTGAGTTCTGTTCAGCTTCTTGAAGTGCCCAGTGCTTGAGCACAATCATGCTTGGAATCTTCTCCTTTGTATAGAGTTTCTGCTAAATGGCCTAGTCTCGCAGTAGCATAATTCTGGTTGCTGCTTTTTAGTTCTCTGAAGTCTCTAGTGTTCTGCTAGGGATCTGTTTTCTTTGGTAATAACAGCACATAGCTGCTTCATCCCAACACATCAAAATTCGGGCTCCAGTTGGCTCTGCTTGTGGCATGAAATTCCATTCACAATCTGATCAAGGCTGCCCTTCAAAAGCTGTTCTGTGCCTTACGAACTTCCTAGTTTGTAACTGAAGATTACTAACAAGAGTAGTGAAGGAACTGGCTGATGCAGTTGCTGAGCCACCAGAATATTTGAGAAGTGATGGCAGTCGGGTGAAGTCCCTAGCGACTGGAAAAAGGGTAACATTGTGCCCATCTGTAAAAAGGGTAAAAAAGAAGACCCTGGGAACTATCAGCCTGTCAGCCCCACCTCTGTGTCTGGGAAGATCATGGAACAGATCTTCCTAGAAGCCATGCTAAGGCACATGGAGGACAGGGAGGTAAACCTAGGTGGTCAGCATGGATTTACTAGGGCAAGTCCTGCCTGACTTACCTAGTGGCCTTCTATAATGAAGTGACTGCATCAGTCAAGGGAAGACCTATGGATGTTGTCTATCTGGACTTCTGCAAGGCCTTCGACATGGTCCTAATCCTCACAACATCCTAATCTCTAAATTGGGTAATTACAGATTCGATGGGTCGACTGTTTAGTGGATAAAGAACTGCCTGGGTGGTCAGATCCAGAGAGTGGTCAATGGCTCAATGTCCAGATGGAAGATGGTGACGAGTGATGTCCCTCAGAGGTCTGTGCTGGGACCAGTGTTGTTTTACTATCTTCATTAATGACACAGACAGTGGCATTGGGTGCACCCTCAGCAAGTGTGCTGACAATACCGACCTGGGAGGTGCAGCTGATATGCCAGAGGGATGGGAGGCCATCCAGAGGGACCTGGACAGGCTGGAAAGGTGGGCTTAGGTGAACCTCATGAGGATCAACAAGGGCAAATGCAAGGTCCTGCATCTAGGCTGGGGTAACCAGTGCTATTAATATAGGCTGGGAGAGGGTTTACTGGAGAGCAGTACTGAGGAAAGTGACTTGGGAGGACTTCTGGATGAAAAACTGGACATGAGCCACCAATGTGCAGTGGCAGCCCAGAAAGCAAAATGCATCCTTGGTTGCATAAGAATTGTGGCCAGCAGATGGAGGGAGGTGATTCTGCTGCTCTTCTGTGCCCTGGTGAGACCTTGCCTGGAATACTGTGTCCAGTTCTGGAGCCCTGGCAGAAGAAGGATGTGGACATACTGGAGTGAGTCCAGAGGAGGGCCACCAAAATGTTCAAGGGATTAGAGCACCTCCTGTATGAAGGCAGGATGAGGGAGTTAGGGCTGTTCAGCCTGGAGAAGAGAAGGCTCTGGGGGGACCTTATAGTGACCTTCCAGTACTTGAAGGGGGCCTACATGAAGGTGGGGGAAGGTCTGTTCAAAAGGGTTTGTAATGTCAGGACAAGGAGTAATGGCTTGAAACTAAGAAAGGAGAGATTTTTACTTGTATTAAAGATTTTTTTTCTAATATCAAGAGTAATAGATAATTTGAATAGACTGCCCATGAGAGGTAGTGGAGGCCCCAACCCTGGAGTCATTCAAGGTCAGCCTTGATAGGGCCCTAGGTGACCTGACCTAGGTAGAGATGTCCCTGCTTGTGGAGGGAGGCTGGATCAGATGACCTCTAGAGGTCCTTTCCAGCCTAAAACATTGTATAATTCTATTCTATGATTCTATTATTCAGAAAGCCTTTTTTCAGTGTTGTCAAACTGGGCTTAAATTGGGATAAACACAAGAAAGAACTTCACAAGGCATATGCTATCCCTGTTCAGGCTGACATTAACAGGGCAAGCAAATGGAGTGCTCCTCTCCTCTCAGTGCAACAGTTGCTTTTGTCTACAAGAAGTATTTCACAAATGGGCTGTTCTAGTCACCTACTGTGAGATCTACTGGTGTGTGTTTATTAACATGATCCATCAATCATCTATTAGCTACTGATCCACCTGTACTGAGTATCTCTGCATCTGTCAGAACACTGCAGTTCTTCCTTAGCTACACTTCACTTGCAAGTTGGTCCTCCTTGAATTGACCAATGTATCCAAGCTTCTAATTTGGCTTAGCTGAGCTCCCAGTTCATAGCAGCACTTTTTAAACTGATCCCTGAAGTGCATTGTTCAATGTTAAAAATCTTTAAGAAAAATATGGATATGTTCCTGAAGGCTGGATCAATGCATCTCTTCAAGACTGACACTTGTGAACTGCATGTAGCTTTCCAAAGCAAGCAAGACCAAACTAGTGGCCACTCACTTGTCTTGTGTTTCTTTGACAGAATAAATGAAAATATCCTCAAAATTGGTCTCAGAGTAGGCTGACGAGTGACCTCTCTCCAGTACAACAGTTCCTCTCACAGAAAAGCTTGATAGAAGCCCCTCCTGTGTGGCAGCCTCTTGCAGAACAATTCACTGTCTACTCTTATAGGCAACTACTCTTGAGTTTAAAGCAACTTTTAAAATCCATGAGCATTATCACATTGGTTACCTTTCCTGCCCAACAATACCCTTCTTTAGTCTTGTTAATTTAGATAAACTACTCACATTGCATAGCTATGAAGAAAAAATGGAGAGCTGGAGCATGTCCAGAGAAGGGCCATGAGAATGATCCGAGGGCTGGAGCAGCTCTCCTACGAGGACAGACTGAGAGAGTTGGGGCTGTTCAGTCTGGAGAAGAGAAGGCTCTGAGGTGACCTTATTGTGGCCTTCCAGTATCTTAGGGGGGCCTACAAGAAAGCTGGGGAGGGACTTTCTAGGATCTCAAGTAACAACAGAACTAGAGGGAATGGGGCAAAGCTGGAAGTGGGCAGATTCAGGCTGGATGTGAGGAAGAAGTTCTTCCCCATGAGAGTGGTGAGACCCTGGAAGGGGTTGCCCAGGGTGGTGGTTGAGGCCCCATCCCTGGGGGTCTTTAAGGCCAGGCTGGAGGAGGCTCTGGGCAGCCTGATCTAGTGGGAGGTGTCCCTGCTCATGGCAGGGGGGTTGGAACTGGGGGATCCTTGTGGTCCCTTCCAACCCTGACAGATTCTGATCTGTTTTAGCAGAGGACTGTAGAGCCCTAATGGCTCAATGGTTGGACTTGATGATCTTGGAGGTCCCTTCCAACCTAAAGGATTCTATGATTCTAAGTTAAAGACCTGTCTGTTTAATTTCCTTTGCAGTGTCTAGGTTAACTTGATTGATGACAGCTTCCTTCTTGCATCTTGGAATTGAGAAAATAAGCTTCTATTGCTCAGTCCTCTCATCATGCTTCTGAAGCTTTATTCTTAATATCCTTTTGGGGGCTACTGTCTTCATCCAAGTCTCATTTTCTTCATTGGTCTGTGTTTAGCACAGAAACAATTCCTTTCTTCAAATCTGGTTTTCTACTGGTTGCTTTTGATTACTTGCTGTATCTCTCTAAAACATCTGCTACAAAGGTATGGTTGTCTTTTTTTTTGTTTTCACTTCAATAGAGGAGTCATCTGAGAGCATTAAGTCCTACTCTCCCAAGTTTGGCTTGCAGTAGGACTGTTCCATAGTAATCTCAGCTTGAACTGAACACAAGGTTGTTCTATAGCTTTAGCTGTTGGCAGGCATAAATCCAAGTTAACTTTTAAGAATAAGATCTTGTGGAAGGACTCTGATTAGATGTTTTGCACACTCAGTATCCTGGTAGTTCTGGAACATGCCACTACCTAAAAATAATAATAAAAAAAAACCAAACCAAACAACAACAAAAATGCAACAGACCAAAACAATTACAGGCACCTGGAGACTGTACCTACCAGTTACAGTACCAGACCTGTGTTGACTTCCAGCTTTCCTGTTTTATGTTGTCTCTGGCCTCCAAGAAAAACATTACTTTTCTTAGGATTGGGTATAATGCTGCTTGTATGTCTTACTGCACAAGCTGGTAACTGGAGGGCTTTGATCTGGCTGAGTAGTCACCCAGCTTCTGAAATATGAATGCAGACATCTAACTGTACTACTTAGTTGTCTCCACTGTTAGTGTTGCATGGTGGTGAGAATTCCCACCTACTTCATAAGAGGCCTATCGTGGGGTTCCCAATGCCTGGAATCACAGAGGAGGGCTAGCTCTTGTCTTCAGCATCACAGGTATTTTCTGATGATACTCTAAAGGCTGTATAAATGTGTTCTCTCAGGTATTGTGTATACTGTATGTAGCAACCATATTCTGTTACTAGCATTTGTCACGGCCTCCTTGTTAGCCTAGACTGAAGCACTGAATAGTGGCACTGAGCAGTCAATATTCCAGTCTAAGAAGACTCGACTGATTATGCTTAGCCCTCGTGTTAGCAGAAGTGACACCATTCCCTTTTTAGGCAACTCTTTGCCATCTAACCTGGTTAGACACTACTAGAGCAGAAGCTCAGTGCTAGTGAAGGCCTAGGCTAAAATACACAGTGCTCTACACCCTGCTCCATTTGTGTACTTGCCATTTGCATTCCTGTGGAATGTTATACTTGTTAATGTCATGTAAAAGATCATTCTTAGAAATGGCCTCTATGAGAGCTTTGGTTGGCCTCAAACCCCAAGGAACTTCCTTGGGAAAGCTAAGGAAAAGTATCCTCTTCCCCTCTGCTTTATAGCTGCCAATTAATTGATGGTGTTTCATGTTTCCATAATCAAAATTAATTGAATAGCAGCATTCATAACTGTACCTGCTGAAAGCTTTGTTACTTACCTCCATGGTGCTCTTTACAGAACATAAACAGCTTGAAGTAAAACTTAACAAGTAAGATACATTTACTAATGGGGTAAAAGTATATTACTAGGGGCTTTTATCTTTAAAGAAAATTTTCTTGATGCAACTTGCTTTACTCCTAAGATACAAGGTAAATGTCATCTGGGCAGGAATACTGTCTTGTTTGCTTTTCCTTTAGGAAGTAGCTATTACATTTCAAATAACCTCAAGCAGAACAGCTTTTGCATAATTCTTCAGAGAAGTGAGGTGTTTTGCAACTGCAGTGTTCACCTCAAGGCTGTTGCTCTTAGGAGCCCTGGTGCTTGGGTGCAGGTGATCTAAGGACGTTGTACTTTGCAGGACACACCTACAAAGAAAGAAGCATGTTTGAAATAATTCTTGATAATAGAAGAGGTAGAAAAGCTCCACTGTGAATTATTCCAGAACTACTTTTCTTCAGACTTGAGTTTGTCAGAATGCTGTCCTGCAATCTTACACTGTTGAACATTGTACAAGTTTTCTGATTTCTAAAAAATAATTTTTATGCTGTTCATAAGGGGTTTTTCACATGAACTAGTGCTAACTCAAGGATAAGGTATCTCAGCCCTGGTGGGAACAAAGCTTTCCCAGAGGACTGGGTTGCCAAGTTCATCCCCTGCATCTCCTATGAGAAGATGCTGTGCTCTGTCTATTTGAACTCTACGTTCATGCACTTAAGTGCCTTTCTGTGAAGTGGTGAAGGCAGCTATTGAAATAGTGGGGAAAAAAAGGTATTTCAGGTAAAAACTATTAACCAAGCTTCAAAGTCACTATTTATATATTAATTTGTTGACAATTCTTAGCTGGAGAACATCTTATTTGGTATCATTGTTGGTACTTGGTTTGTGAAGGTAATCCTGTGAAAAGGATGTTATCCCAAGAAAGTCATGGTGAGTTGCTGAATCTGGGGTGGCTTGTTAAGAGCAAACCTGGTATTTCAGTGTAGGCAAAAGTCTTGAACTTCTCTGCTGCTCTCTGAACATGGGTCTTCTCAGAGAAGTTTCTCTTTCTTCAAGGCTAAGCCTGTAACCTCACCATATGTTCTATAAAAGACATTAAAAAGTTGGGTGGCTTTTGGTAAGCCTCTTTCACTCTATGGAAAGCTGTCTTTCAAATGTCTCTTAATTGAAGACTGAACTTCATGTAGTTGAGGGGACACAGGGAAGGCTATATGACTACTTAAACTTTGACTTCTGACTGTCTAAGCCTAGAATCACAAAGTAGTTGAGGTTAGATAGTACCTCTGGGGACTAGTCCAATGCTGCTCAGGTGGGGTCAGCTTCTTTAGCTTATTGTCTTTGCTTCTTTACCTCGTTGTTTTTCCTTCCACTAGATGGTAGTCCTGCAAATGGTGTTCAAAATCAGTAGCATTATTCTATCTATGTCCTTAGTATTGCTTTAAATTGTAAACCGGATATGACAAAGTCTGTCTGAACTTCTCCATTACAAATCTGCTGTTTCTCATAACTTGTGGTTGTGCTGTCTTGGTGAGGTCCTTCATTGGTCCATTACCACTTTTTCTTAAATATGGAACACATTAGAGCAGTCAAGCACCTCATCAAGATAGAAGTAGTAACTACCTGGCTAATCTACTGAAGGCAAAAGTGATACAGTTTCAGTACTCTGACTTCTGACAGTTGGCAACCACACCAAGTGACTCATCTCTAAAAACACTACAGAATTCACAATGCTTTATTTACCCCATCAAAGAAAAGCTGTAATTATTACTGAGCAGACATTATGGAGACAGATACACATGGAAAATGTCACCTTTGCAGGCCCAGTGAAGAGTATTAAATTATAATTTGTTGGTTTTCAAGTGAGAACAAATGCCACATGAATTTGTCAGAGCATCAAGTCTAGTTTCTCTTAAAGAGATTTTATAGCTTTCATCATTTTTGTCAAGTTTTAATCCTATTTTTTTAGGAAGTAAAGTTGCTACATAGTGTCAAGTAAAGGCCTTGAAGAAACGAATGAGCTTTATGAAAGGAAGTTTCTAACTCAAGTCTGACTCATGGAACTTGTGAAGCACAAGTCTTTAGACTCCTGCAGTAAGTGTCTCATGCCTCAGATTTGAAGCCAGATATATTGGACACTGTTCAAATTCCATAAGTATCTAAGTTCTGTGAAACCAGGTAGTAATCATAGTATTTTACTCTAATAGCACTGCTCCACTAGCTTTTCAGTACTTTCACAGAATACCCATGGGTATTAGGGTTAGGGTGCAAGTATCCACTGAAGTGTTTCTGTTGGGCTGTTTCAGTTACTTTTGGATTTTTTCCTGCTGTACTCAAGTGACTAGGGCTTTCCAAGATCTATTTCCTGAAGACAAGTGGGAATAATCTTTCAATGACACATTTAGATTCTGTTCCTGATGACTTGTGTCCAGTACAAAAATTCTGCTTTTTCTACCTGAAGTACAAGTTACTAAGCTGAGAAAAGAGTAAGTGGTGATGCTGGTGATTAATTTGCATGTTTTTGGGGTGGAAGGACACTACTGGGAAGAGGACTATGAAGAAAACAGAGCTCAGGAGTTATGAGCAGAGCCAAACGAGTTGTTCAAGTGGAGAGTTGCCCTACTAGCACACCAAAACCATGCTAGTTTTTTTTCTTGTAGAATCAGTTTCCTTTATCAAGTTGCCTGGACTTGTAAATATCACACTTAAAGTGAATTTACATTCATCTCTATAAGTGTGAGATGGTAAAGACTTCACATCAATGTAGTTACAAGATTCAAAATTATATAGCTAAACAAACGAAATGAACAGGCTCTAAGGTACAATGGTTTACCATTAATATGCTCCTTGAAGCAGGATTAGTTTTATCCTGAATAAGTAGAGTAGCAGTCTTGCAAATCCATGGGAAAATCCCAGAAGACACCGAACTTCTGTTAGAGAAACCTTCCCAGAGTGAGAACTCGATGTGCTTTAAAGTGAAGTCAATGAGTTAGATTTATCTGGATGCAGGGAAGTAAACACTACTGCATAAGAGCTGCTCAGGCTGCAGTTTAATGTTCCACCATTGTTGGAGATGGTCAAATCTGTGCTGCTTTTATCCATAGTCTTTCTGAAACAAGGAGCAGAGGTGAAGCTGCTTTCACATGGATGAAGTGATGGTCTGCATGTGGTCAGGTCACCTTGAGGGGGGTGCTTTCTAAGGGTGTAGCCTCTGGGACTGCTGTCTACCAGGAGCCCCTCAGAAGCTCAGGTCTCCTCAACCTTTCTAAATGCAGGAAAGACCACCTGTGACAGCCAGTAGCATAGGTCACTGTGTCTGCAGTCTTCTTGGTGTGATCAGCCTAGTAACAGGGGATGGAGGTGGAGGGTATTCCTGATGGGCAGGACTACTGAATAATCTTCCAAAATGAGGCTTATTCCACTAAGAGTTCAAGCAGCTGACTTGAGCCACTCTCAAAAAATGCAAGCCTCCTTGGTCTAGCTGTTTCTACATACTCACAAGTCTGCTTTGACAATATTTCAGTCCACCTAAAGAATAAGGAAAACTTTGTCCTTGGGACACTTATCCTGGAGAGAGCAGCCAAGAGCATAGTGTGTAAACCTAAATATATCTGAATTTACCAGCTGTATTGACTTGCTTAACCCTTGAAGTTGTGGGACAGCTTCATGATACTTGGTGATGAAGAGAACTAGTTGCAGGAGGCTTTCGAGCATCAGAGGGAGGTAATAAAAAAAATCAAAGAAGGTCTTTGGGGAAAACCACAAACCCAAACCGTTTTTACAGTGTGTGTTTTCTAGAGTAATTGCACTTCTGTTCTGGATCTTCACTAGGAAAAGATGAAAGCTGCTTCCTTGCACTTAATGCTCTTAGGAGCACTGTTTGATGTCCTTTGCAGTTACACAACATGAAATCAATCGGGAAGAACAGCAAGTATCCAGTAGTGGTTTTAGCTCTGTTTTTCTGAAGGGGGGGAAAAAAACCCTTTCAGCAAGGTTGAGTCTGTCCTCTGTTGTGGCAAACTCTTCCAGGCTGAGTAACCTAATACAGTATTGTAATGGCATAGTCTTGCATAATGTATAGTCTTCTGTATTCCACTTGCTAAATTTATGTCCTTTTTCACAAAGTAAATACTATCAAGCTTGCATTTTTTTTTGCTGTCTGAATTTGTGTCAAGTAAAATGAAAGAAAATGAATTGATTTTCCTCACACCAGTTTAGCTTAACCTCTCCAAAGTATAAATTTACAATATGGGCAAGTGGTAGTGCTTTTGAAAGCAAATTATTTGATTACATTAATTGTATTGGCCAGCTACTAGCACTGAGGTTGGTTTTGGTGTGGTATGTTTGTGTGCTTTTGTAGTCTGTAAGATGGATGGGTAATGTTGCCCTCCAGTGGCTAAGGTCCGGTGGACACAGAACCCGGTTGTATTACCACTAAAGAATCAATCATTTGGAAAGTCTGGGATGAAAGCATAGGATGTTAGCTTAGACCTATATTCTACTTAAAGGCAAGTACTGGTGAAGTATGAGAATTTCAGTATAATGTTGTATAAGACTGAGGTTTTCTCCTCAAGCTGGTATTTAAGACCAACATAACTTCAGGGGACTCTATTAGTTGAAAGAACCTCCTTTGTAGCAACTGATCAGATCAGTTTGTACTATTATCTTAGCTTTGTACAGAAATAGCTGCTGGACTCGGCTTTAGAGTAGTTGCTTCTCAATGTTATATCTGAATGGGTTTTTCAAATAACCAACTAACACTTTTATTAGATGCCTATGAAACAAGTTTTCTTACTCTTGTCTAGACCCAGGCAGTGCTAGCTTGTAAATCCATGGCTTATTAAACTGATACTCTTAGCTAATTTATTTACAGCTCAAGTCATGTAAATTATCACCATGGCTCAGAATGGGAGGGGAAAGCAATAAGTCTTTCTCCACCAGTTTGGGTAATATTTTGAGGTTTGACAGAAGAAATAGCTCCTTTCCCTTACATTTTGGCTTTCGTTTAATGCCTAGCTAAACAATGCTTCATAGGACCGAATTCACTCCAGACCGGCTGGAGGTGAAAATTCCTTTAAGTCAAAGATATCGGCTTGGAAGCTGTAGGTGTAAAGCAAAAGGCGCGTTGCTCCTCTCAGTCTAAACCCGAGTCGCATGGTGGGGTAGGAGCCGTCTCCAGCGGCGGCCCCGCTGAGGGGATGCTGGGCGGGCGGTGCCGGGTCGGGCACGGCC
>NW_008587887.1:0-271 GCF_000691845.1 Merops nubicus
ACATTGTATGGGTATTGTCAATGTTGAATACTGCTGTCCTATTCTCTACTTCATATCTATTAAAATAATATGTCTTATCTATTAAAATAATATGTCTTAATTGCAGATATGTTGGCTAGTTCTACATGCTCATCATTTTGAGTCTCCTTGTTAGAAGCTTGATCTCCTTTACCCAGCCTTTTGTATTTTATTTTCTCTTTTTTTTTTTTTTTTTTTTTAAATCTTAGATCTACTCCTTCCTTAATGAGAAAATAATTGTCCCTTTGAAATA
>NW_008587887.1:311-14436 GCF_000691845.1 Merops nubicus
TACATGTGAAGTATACTGTTGTATCTGGGTACAGAACAAGACATTGCAGGGTTTTTTTCTTCTTTAATTTCTTTATAGTCAACAACTCTGAATTAGTTGATGTTCAAAATTATACTCTCTGCCTTTGATAAAGAAGGGGAATGCACAAACTATTAGAGAGCATAAATCGCCAAATGTTTTGATCAATGATCCTTCCATCCTTCAAACAAAATTAATTCATATAAGTATTAATAGCTATATATTACCTGGATAACTAGTAAGTTCACCATATTTTGATTCCTATGTAAAATTTAAAATAGGATCTATTCTGATTTGCCATGCACACTCTAATTTACTAAAGTGAAGACATATTACAGAGAAATTAAAGATGTGATCATACAGGAAAGAAGTTCATGAAGCAAGTGAGGTGAATGACAGTGCTAAGTGTTGTATATTGGCCTAATCTTTATTTGGTTGCTTCCTTGGCATGGAATTGGTAAATAACATGATTAAATTAATAGGAAGAAAAAAAAGAGATTCTGTGGGCAAATGAGAAATATTTCTTCTGAGAAACTGAAAATAATAAGAATTTTAATTTACTTTACATTATTAAGGATTAAACAGACTTTTTTTGTTGTTATTGTTGTTTTTCCCTATGTTATATTCTGTATGAAAAACAATTATTTGGCACACTAACAAATTCCACTTTCACTTTCCTGCAAGCTGAAATTAGGGAGTGGTTTTTGGGACAAAAGGGAAGGGGAAAATAAAATCCAAGGGTTTCCAGTGTTATTACAGTGGATGGGAAACAAAATATTTGATTTAGATGGTGTGTAACATGCTTCAGACTTTGAATAATGATGCTCGTGGAATAATCCCAAACTTTGAAAGGGGATTTTGAATCCTTATTTTGCCTGTCCTGCTTTAGAGACCAAAATGGAATTTAAAAAATACCTTCGAAATATATTCTACAAAAGTTGACGTGTTAAATCATAACAGTGTTTCAAAGTAAGGTGATCATGTTCAATCTGAGTGTTGAAAAGCTGATGTTCACACAAACAGTGACAAGTAATGAGGTAAGAAAGAACATGCATTATTACATATTCCACTTCTAAAAGGTTCTTTTTCAGAGTCAGGTCTTGTTTCTTTTTCAAAGTGTAATTTTCTTTAGGGTCACTTTGCAGCAGCTGCATCCTGAAACATACTTAATCATACATTACCTACAGGCTTTCTAAAAGAAAAAAGAAATGCCTTAATCAGGAAAGGATTTTGTGTTTGTTTTTCATATCTTTCTTTAGCATTAAATTGAATCAGTTAATTTAAAGTATTTAACGTTTTTAAAGTTTTCTTTTTTCTCTGTGGTTCAGAGTGTGCCTACAGTCACTGCATAAGAAGAGAAATGAATTGTTGGCTAGGTTTTACAGAACCAGGCAATGAACTTAAGTGACTCAATTCCTTAGTAACTGCAGCCTTGGAAAACTGAGAATAGCATTTTTCAGAAGATCCACTAGCTATGAAACATTGTACGCATTCAGAGTGTCTGAGAATGTGAGTGGAAAACAGTTTTTAAAACGTTCATAAATAAGTTGTTCTTTTTTTTTTTTTACGATTCTTTTGTATACATCTGATTTCAAGCATCATAACTGAGGCAGAAATGGTATTACAGCGTTTTCCCAGATAGACTTCTACAGAGATAGACTTCATTGGAAGTCTAAAATAAGTACCTATTTTGAAATAATTCACCAATGTTGATTTAGAAAGTGATTTTAGTCTTACAACATCTATTAATTTCTTGAAATTCCTTAAGTAAAACATAACACTTCCAGAGGTACTCTGTAATAAAATTTGTGATATTTAAAACATATCTTTATGAATTTTCTTGCAGTTGCAATGTTTTAAAAAGATACTTTATATGATGTTATTAAGCTTCAGTTTCCCTGTAGGCTGTAATACAAATTGCAAAAACTGTCTCTTTTAAAGCCATTAAAATGAAAACAGTTTGCCTGAAGCTAAAAATCTGTGTGTTCTTTAATAGTATCTAGTTTTTAATCTATGTATGAGTAGCTGATTTCTAAAAATTAATGCAGCAGCCAATTAGCACTTGCGAAGATATGCTATAAATCTGGCAATAATGAGATGGAGTTTGTTCTCATATATTTGCAAAGCATTATTCTTTGATAATTATTAGATTTGGTCAGATATTTTCTGATTAGATAATCTGGGAGATTTTTCAAATATTGATATATAAGTTTTACTGATTCCAGCAATGGTATTTTTTGTGCTAAATACTTCTCTTGAGGATGCTTTCATAATCTGAGAATAGCTCTTTTCATATTGATGTACTTTCCATTTTGCTGATGCAATATGACAAATGTAATTCTTTGGTAAAGGTAATTTAATTTTTCTCAGAAATTTGATAGTGTTTGTTTCTGTTATTCACACGGAAGATAGGGAACCAGGCAGTATATTCCCTACTGCCTGGAAAGTGTAGTCCTAACTGCCAGCGTAGTTCTAATTCTCCTGTATTCAAGTTATACTTCTTTTTAAGTATTATAATGATTAATAAGCTAATAGGGTAAGCCCCACATTTCATTACTACACTAGAGTGAAATCACATACAAAGCTTACATTAATTGAGTTATATGACCAAGAGGAATGATGCACTTGCCTTTTTACTATTGTTTTGTTTAAAGTAATATCTTAATCTTCCTTTTTTTCTTTTTTTAATTAAAAAAAAAATATTCCGCCTCTGCCAACTCCTTTGTAGCCCAGTAGATGAAGCTGCTGACTTTATTTTACTAGACTCAGTTTGGTTTTTTTGTGGTTTTTTTTTTTTTTTTTGTCTTCATGCAGACGTCAGTGACTGTTGTGATACTAGCTCAAGTAGCTAGATTCAAAATACACTATAATTGTCCTTGCCTATGATGAGAAAGCACTTAGGGAGGCAGGAGGGAAGGTAATTCCTGTTGTGTTGCTGCTGAGCCTCTCTCCCTCTCTGCCCTCACTGATCACAATGGCAGAGACTGTTTTCCTCTCTCATCCTGCCAGTTAATGAAAACTTTCCTTGCTTTCAGCATTTGTCCCTGAAACATAGAAAGGATTAGGGGAAGTCTCTAGGTTCAGGGGAATTTTCTGTACCAAAGTAAAGAAGCAGAGCTTTGAGCTTGAAGGAAACACACAGCAAGTGTGAAGGCTCCCAAGGAAAATTCTGTACAGGTGCAAGGAAAGTATGGAAATGAAATACAATCAGCAATGAGCACTCTGTATCTCCTGAGATATGTCTTGTTTGCAGGCACTGTAAAAGCCTCTGGTGTGGCGTGGCAGTGGGTCACCAGGGAACCTCATAGGCTTTTCCTCTGAGAGACATGAGTACTGTGTAGAGAAATACTGCTTTTATACAGACATGGTTATTTCTTATCTGTAGAACTTGTTATGTATATGAAATATGTAGTCTGATGGTCACAGAAATATGACATTTTAGTATTTGCATTGTAGGATAAAAAAGGCTTGTCATTCCTGAGTTGGGCATTTTTTAATTTGAAGGCAAAGTGGACAGGCCACAATTTTATTGCCTTAAGTTATATATATCCCTTGCTTTGTGGACCATGTTGTAATTTATATCTAAAATATAAATAAATATATTATATTATATTATAAATATAATGTATCAGTGCACCATTTTTCCTGTCATTGTTTTTTTACAGTTTCCATGGCGGGAGGAATGGCTTTATCATACACATTAGCAGCTTTCTGACTCAAAATGACCTAAGAATAATAAGATTAAAAAAAACCAAACAAACTTCTAGGAGACTAGCTAAGTATCCTCTGGTTCATACACTTGGACATTAAGTAATCAAAGAGGAAGAACAAGACAAGAATAATAGAAGAGAAAGGCTGAAACTTTTCTTAATGACGCTCTGGTCATGACTGTCAGTAGATGAACAATCACATGGGTATCTTGGGCCAGCTCGCTCAGTTATAACTGCACCCATTCACTGCTTCTTCCTTTGAAAGGTCTTAGACAGGGAGACAGATTTTGCTTTGGAGTTTTCCAGATGGAGCAACACTACTCTCTTTCTTCTCCATTCCTTCTTTATTGTGGCAGCTAATTTCTATTTTCTTTGATTATATTTCAAACTAAAGGATACTGTAATGTTGCAGTTTAGATCCAGTATTGCTCTCTGGAAAAGAACTCAACAATCTTTAGGCTTTAAACTGTGAAGGAAAACACCATTACTGAATGGTTTAGAATCAATAAAGTTTACTGCAGAGCTTTGCCTTGTGTTGTACAAACAACAGGTTATGTGAAAGGTCTTTTCAAGAAAGATCGTGATGTTAACCTTCTCAATAAGGTAATGGTGGGACAACATGTATCAACAAGGAAAATCTAACCAGTTAGTCAAACTATTTTAATTCAGTTGACCACAAAAGCATTCACAGAGCTTTGAAACAGAGATGATTTTTTTAATTTTTTTTTTAATCTATCTAATGATTGTTGTTAATCTATAACAAGAAAGAAAAAGTTCATTTCCAAATCACCAATGTGTCTCAAAATGTATTGCATAGGTTTTCCTTTTAGGTCTGCTACACTTTTGTACTTCCATCAGTGAAGAGATATTTTAATAAACTAGCCTGGTTATTGTATTTTTTGGATGACAGCAATAGAATGAAGTTTTAAAGGATTGTTCTTTAGTGTTGATCAGCAAGACATTGATCTGCAGAGGAAAGTTCATAGGAGATCGAAAGATAGAGATCTAAATCTAGAAAACAGAAGGAAAGAATGAATTAATTGAAGATTTTTAGTTTGCAACAGAAGCAGCTGAAGAGAGTCCTAGTAACAATCTTAAAATTATTAAAGCCTCCTTCAAAGAGAGAGGAAATGATAAGTTCTCCATATCCGTTGTAGATAACAAGAAGTAATTGGTTTAAATATCAGTAAGGGAGATTTAGGTTAGACATTAGGAAAAATGTACTAATAGAAAGGACTGCTAAGCATTGCAATAGATTGCCTGTGTGTGCTATTGAATTTCCACTGCTGAAGAGTTTTCAGAAGAGGATAGGATGTCATCAATAACACTGGTATTGATGTCATTGTCCTGCAGGGATACCACTGGCTAGATGACCTTTCAAGGTCCATTTCTGTCCTTTGACTTTAATGCTACAGATTATATAAGCTTGTGGCTTTGACCTAAAAGCTACAAAGTGTTAGCAGAGAAAATCCTTACCATAATTACATTTTCCCTTGATCCAATCTAAATCTGAATCTGGAAGTGGAAGAAAGATTAAAGAAACAGAGCAACAGTAAGAAATAAATGACTGGACAGTACATCAAGTTGAAAGACTTTGTGAGATCAACGAGTTACAGAGGACAAAATGGGCAGGTATGTAACTAAGTCATGAAGGAAAAAAATCACATGCTTAGAAATTACCTTATTTGTGTGAAAGTAGTGAATGGCTCTGAGGGAACTTTAATGTTATGTTCACATTGTGGCTTTCAGTTTGGAATAACATAAACAGTATTTATGCAAATTTTCTCTAAGCTGTTTATTGCTAGAGAGAATTTGCTTTAAACTCCCCCTCCCCCTTAGCATTTGTGTAATTACTATCAAGAAAACAGAGAGAGGGAGACAGAATGCCTTTCTACAGGGCATTTCCCCCAACAGTTTTGGGCAAGAAGGGATTTGATTAAAAGCAAACCAAATACAATTCTTCATTTTTAAATATATCAGCATCACACTCTCCATCCACTAACTGCAAACCAGCCTTGCAGTGCTATAACCATTAAAGCCCCAGCAGCTCTGGCTTGCTTTGCTTCTCTCAGGCTGTGATGCTAACTCTCCAGCTCCACCAGGATTAACCAGTTTGTGCCAACACCCTGTGTAATCACCTTTAAACCACTGCTGAGGGCTAGAATCGCAGCAGACTGAAGTAGCATGTGGCCTACCACCGTATTACTAACAGTGAGATTTACTATCAGGGCTCTGCAGTGTGATGATAGCTAGTTTCAATTTTATTATGAAACCTTTCTCTATTCTCTTCTTACAGTAACAGGCATCACATGCTCGTATTTTGAAGCTAGACTGTTCCTGTTCTTTTTCTTCTCCACTTGTGTAAGGTAAGGGGGTTAAGGAGGGAAAAGGAAGGAAAGGCAAAATCTCAACACTATGAAGAGATTAATTAGACTCAGCAAGATTCAAATGTGTATTTGAATTACATTCTTCAAACACCCCTGGTGTCTCGGTAAGGTATACAGAGGTAGAGGTGAAGGAAGGGGACAGAATTTATGAAGATTGTGAGGTATAACCATTCATAATTTTTTTTGTGTTCAGCCCTGCTGTATGAATTACTAAATTCTATGCCTGACTTACTAATGTTCACTCTCATATAAGTTTCTCAGGACTTTGAAGATAAAACTATATTAAAGCAAACAGGTATGTTTCTGTATGTTTAGGGTGGTATGTTTTGGGGTATTCCTTGGTTTGGTGATTTTATTTTTTTTTTTTTTTTTGAAAGGGATTTTTTTTCTCTGATAAAATCTGTTGGTTTTTTTTTAATGTATAATAGGAATTAGGAGTGCATAATTTGTCTCAGTAAAGCTTTTCGTGACAGTTACTGATCTTAGAAGTTTTAAGATTTATTATTTTTTCATTTTTATTTCTTATGATTTATTTTACACACAAAATGTTTTGTTTTGCATGGTCACTGACTACTGCTGACTGCAAAGGGACTGAGAAGAATCTTGCTGTACTGACAAAGATGAAGTGAAAAAGAAAACCAAGAATTTAATCCAGATAAGTTACTATGAAGCACTTAAAGATTTGATGCTGGTCTTTGAGTTTCAAGAGAAAAGCTTTCAGAAAAAAGGATGAACAAGTATTCTAAAAATAAATTTCCCTATATTTAACTACTGTCTTGTTTTGAGTTTTAATAGTGAAAACATAAGGTGAAATAAAATAGAATTCAAAACTATCTCTTAATCTTCTTGAATGGCTTATATGTTGTTGTGTTTCTTCAAGAATAAAACAGTTTTTGTTACAGATTAACCTCATATATAAGTGCTGCTACTAAATGTACTCTATAGTGTATTTCTAAACTGGTAATTGTAAATCATAAAGTAAACCAACAGGAAATAAAGGCCATGAAACTTACTTCCAAGTACACAGAGGATATAAAGAATTGACAATAAATTTAAATTTATAAGACTACAGTAAAAATTTTAAGCATTAATAGAAAATGATAAATTTTATTATATTTTTCCAATTTCCCCCTAAAAAAAAAATTATTTTTATTACTGCAGCTTTATAAATCAATAGCACAAGTAAAACCCTAATAATTCTTCTAGTAACTAGTGAAGCTGACTGCATTACCCTCTGATGGAAAAAAATAACCTTGCAATTAATACAAGGTTATACTGAAAATATGGCTCTATAAATTTTTTAAAACAAATCAGTTAATCAGAATACTCTGCATTTTCAGAACCAGCAATTTTCATTTTTGCATAAATATCCATTATTTTTATTGCATTGAACGGAGCATAATCTCACTCCAGCCAGCTTCAGTGTCAGGCTCGTAGGTGATAGTACGTCTCCAAAGCTCAGCAGTTCTTCCATTAGCATCCTGTTCTTACGTGGTGGTGATGTCCAGGCATATTCCTTCCTTCCTGAAATATGCGTTGTGCTCATCCCCCCAGCCTACTGCTGAGAGGTTTTATAGACAGCTTTTGGCACAAGCTGTCAATCCATCAGTCCACACACTGGGATACCTTTCCAGCACTTTCAGACACTGCTGTCCTGTCAGGTGGTGACCTATGGCCCATGCCCATGAACCTATGGGAAGGCTCACCCTATTCAGTTCCCATTCACATTGCCTTGAGTTTGGCAGCTCCCTGTGCTCAGACCCTTTCTGCATTTTCCTGTGCTCTCAGCTAAAGTAAGGCCATGATAATCCTGTATCACAGGACAAAAGATCAGACAGTAGACACTAACCCTCTCCAATGCTGTGGAAAAATTATGTTACATTTTTACCTGGAAATAAGTGGAAAACGTTAATTTTGTCCTCTATAATACTAGAACATTTCCAAATTTCTTCATTCAATTTTTGCATAGTTGAAGATTTAGACAAACTAATTGATGGGCATATTTGAGCAGTAGACTTTGGAAGGAAGAAGATGACTGCCTAAATTCAGAGCAGGCATATAACCCACTGTTCCTGATTTGTTTGATTTCCTAGTCCGTGGCTATTCAGTGTCATGCAGTATTTTGGAGTTGTTGCACTCTGTGGAAATGATTGATTAGTTAGTCAACAGGGGAGATTAATTTTACATGTCCTTCCTGTGTTCACAAAGCTGGAAGAGAATGGAGAAACAAGGGCTTGTCTCAAGGAACCCATTCAAACATCAGGTACTTGAAGCTGCAGGCATAGGACGCACTTCCTTCCCTACCTTGTTCACGTACTGACAAAAGAATTTCAGTTTCAAGAGATCTGAGGCTATGGGCCATCTGTCAAGGCAGGGATTTATTTAATATAACTTGACTGTGATCCATAGAACTAATATTGTAAGTACCAAAAGACTTTCCTATTTATTTATATATTTGTTTTCCCTTCTTCTGCCATTTAAATTTACTACTTCCTTGAGACAGTTCAAAACATAAATGCTGAAACAAAAGACATTAAGTAAAGAGGTAATGGTTTGTAGGTGCTACAGGTAACATTGTAGTTGTTGTACCTATAAAACGATATAGGTTGTAATATAACATAGAATTAAATTAGATGTAAGGAAAAATTTCTTCACTTTTGAGTGTGGTGTGGTCCTGCAACAGGATGGCCAGAGAGGCTGTGGATGCCTGTCCCTGGAAGTGTGCCAGACCAGGCTGCATGGGGCTCTGAGCAACCTAGTCTAATGGAAGGTGCTCCCGCAAGAGTTTTGGAACTAGATGATCTTTAAGATTCCTTCTAACTCAAACCATTCTATGAGTCTGTGATGATTACTTTTCCTGAAGAATTGTTATCAAAGCTAATAACAATAAATTTACTGTGGAGCTATAATTTTTAATTCAGGCTTCAAGGTATGTCTGTTATGAAATACAAGAAGTAGAGAGTATAAGCTGTGTTAATTTGTGAAACCTCAGATCCTAGTAGCTGTAAATAGTGTATAGCACCATTTTTATATTAAAAGAGTGAAGTAATTTTAATGTCTAGACTAGTTCTGCTAGTATGGCAGAGAAGTTAACAAAACAATCCCAGTTTTTACAGATTCTACTGCTACTTGTTAAGTATTTAATGAAGGAACTGGATGCAGATTCCAGTTCTTAGATTCAGTACAAATATCCATCTCTAGCTCTTCATTTGTTATTGCCTTTGACCTATGCCTAAGAGCTAGCTGAACAATATAGAAATGCTGTGTTCTTTTCTTATATATAAAGGTTAAACCACATAATTATTTTATTTATAATTATAATCCATGTAATTTTTTAACTTCCATGTGCTCTTCTGTAAAATATTTGTGTTCTTACTATCAAATCCACATTCTAAAATGACTTAGTGGAAAAAAAAAGTATGAAATACTCTTATTTTTTTAGCTGAAGCAGGTAATCAGATTTACTGAGAACTAGGTAAACAGCCAAATTCCTGCAAAACTGAAGAAAAACTGGAAGGTAGGTTTTATCTTTTACATTATTCTTTTGCAATAGTTGATACTGTTAACTATGGCAGTGTTTAAAGCTTCCAGAAATTCTCACTTTTATGTACTACATATTCAATTGATCTATTTTAATTTATAAATTTAAGCATACAAGGAAAATTATGTGTGGTTTAAGCCTAGGCTATTAATACCCGATTCAAAGTAAATTGTTTGGCTAGCTTGATGTATGATTTGTGGGCTAGTACTCTGAAGTCACTGAAGGTGGTTTTTATAAAATTCCAAGGGGAAAAAAGTGTCAAACAAATAATTCTTACAAATTATGACTGTGGTTCTTCAAATTTAAGAACTAGAAGACAAAATATCTAAACATCTAATTTCCTGAGGTTAAATTATATCATTATGGATTGTGCTGGCCTTTTGTCTCAATGGGGGATAGCAGTACATTTCTTTGTAATGTGAAACTTACTAGCAAAGATTTATACTCCTCGGCTGTGTACATACTGCAGATGTTTTAGATTGGTGTGTAGCAGTGAAAGGCCATTTAGCACAGTTATGCTTTCTATTATTGGGGTTTTTTTTTAAGCTTTTGACTAACATTTTGCCCTGTACTGAAGGTAGGCAGAACTACAGCAATGATTTCTGTCCCTGTTTAACTCTTTTCTGAAAATAAGGTTTCCCAGGCAAAGCTCAAACAATAGATGCAGCCAAACATCTAACCACCTTGAAGATTCCATATCCCTGTGGATAATTCAGAACAGAACACGTCATAAATTTCATTCAAATACGGCCAAACACATGGAATGATGTCTGTCTTGGTTGCTTCCTCTTTGTAAACAGTGAAACATCCATAAACTCCCCTTCTCATTCATTTTCCTGTTTAGTGTATTCCTTATTTTTTACGAAACTTCCTTCATTGGCATATGTCTCTGAAAAAAATGTGGTTAAATCATAAACAAAGTATTTGGCAAGTAATAAATAGCAATACTATTAAAATTAATGTAATTGTTTCTTCATCATCTTTTTAAAACCTGATCTTTTAAAATTATAATTTTTTTTTAAACTCTATTGAGTTCTGTCAATGCTCTTCCTCTCATTTCAGAGAGGAATGGTGCAAGAATTGTTAGACTTTACCCTGAGATTGCAGAATTCAGTAAAACTCATTTTTATGTCCTGTCATTACAATACTTCAGAAACTTCATAAGAAAGACAGTGGTGGAATTTATTCAAGTAATCCCCTTTGAGGTTTCAATGAAATCCTCTGTGTCCTATTTTAAGGTTATATAATGTGATACAAATATCGTATCATTTTACATTATTAAAAAAGGCTACTGTTTGATGAAGTTTCAGTATGAAAGGCAGGATTTTCAAAGTACAGTTTGTCCCTGAAAATGACAGCCGATAAGTATCACATAGTAACCAAATTCTGAGCAGTATCCAAGGAGCCGGAGTCTCCCTCTACCATGTAACTGTAACTATATAAGATAACCATGTAACTGAGAACAAAATTTGAGTTAGTCATGTGTGGAAAATGCTGTTGCCAGAAGTCAGTGTTCCAATAGGAGACAGAAGAGTCCAGTAAAATATACTTTATTCATATAAACGGAGAGTCCATGGGCATATCCAGGTGGGGTTACTCAGTTTTTCTGGGGGACACAGCCCCCTTTTTATCCTAATTTCCTGGCCGCAAATTTCCTTCCTCCTTTCCACATCAGCTGAGGTACTCAGAGTGTACAGACTGCCCGGTACGCCTACTACATATCCCCCTCAACATGTACCCCCCTTCACACCATACATTGTATGTCCCATTACCTTCATTTTAGGCCTTCCCTGGGAGGAGAAGTTACTATGTATAAGTTCATTAAGCATGCATACTAGTTCCTAAAGTTCAGAGGTTTAGGCTGTGCAAATTTCTTGAGGTAGATACCTAGTTTTGTTTAAATTCATTCAAGTCCTCAGATTCTTCTTGCTTGGTTCTTTTTGTATGTAAAGTGGCCAGACTATCACCTTGGAGCAGCGGTGACTGTAGCTCTCCGAAAAGTGTTTCGCCACTACTCCCTGCTGTGAAGACACATTCCCCCTCTTTATTCTAGCAGGGGGCATGAGGGATGTGCCCCCGCCAAGGGAACGGCCTCGTCCCCAGCCCTAAAACAGGGGGAACAACACCAAAATCACACCTGCAGCTGCTGACTCCCTCACAGGGTGCCACAGTTGGGGGCAGGAAGGCCCCAAGGGGACCAGGTGAAGGCAGCATGGCCTCTTCCCACTCCATGTGGCCCCCAGCCTGTGGGGTGCCCTGCTCAGGACTGATGGCTGTCCAGTGCTCACCACCAGCTCTTGCAGAGTGGGCCCTGCTCACTGCTGGGCTGTGAGCTTCTGTGTGAACCCATCCCTGGGAGCTGCTGCAGCCTGAGCAAGCCCTTCATCTCCTGAGCAACTTCAAACATGTGCTTCTCCCCCTGTGAACACTTTTCAGTAACAAACATCAGTGCTTTGAGATCCTTGTGGATGGAGAAATTAGCTTGCTCTGTCAAGATCATCTTGCTATCTTATTTCACACTTCTGCTGTTATTTTATTCTATATGTAGCTACAGCTTGGCTACACGCAATTAAATGACGTTCTGCTCATAAATCAGATTGTGTCTGCATGGGAGATGGGCTGTGTGGGCCCTTCCCACTGTTCCATTTGCATCTCTGATTGAATATTGTTTAATTGTTTTATTTACTGCTACTTTAATTTGGAGGGGCAGCTGTGTCAGCCTCTTTCCTCCTCCCTTTCCATCCCCACGTGGATTGCTCCCACTATGCATGTTGGATTTTCCTGCCAACAGTTATACAACATTCATGACAGCTTATTACTGTGATGGGACCAGAGCAGAGTTCGGTTTCATGAGGGTGATAGAACAAAGGACTTGCAGTCTGAGCACACCTGAGATCTGGTGGGTTGAAGGAGATAAGAGGATGCAGACAGTCTACCTGGAGTGCAGGCACTTGCCCATTTGCAGAAAGCAGCTTCAACACTTGACTTCCCTGACCCAACATTTATCATAAATAGCATGCCCAAGCAGATATGCTCATCTTAGTCACACTGGTGTAAACTTGAAGGAACTATGTTGAAGACAATAGAGTTACTTTAGATTTACTTCAACGTGATCACCTCTGCATATCTCCTTGGCATTGGATGTTTTCTTTCTCTTTCAAAACCCTTCTAATCCTTTGGGGCAAGTTGTTCTCTTGGACTTAGCTGAATTCTTTAAAAAGGGCTGGTCATGTGTTTCCAGAGGAACCTTCTTGGCCTTGTTTTCCTTGCTGGAAATATTTTCATTTTATCACATCCTTCAGCTGTTAAGCCCTGTCCAGGGACATGAGGATCTGAGCACCTGTTAAGTGGCGTTCTGAGTCCCTTTATTGTTAATGTTTTCGGAAACAATCTGAGCAATCTGAACAATCGAGTGGAGCTGCTCTGACCACCCCTCATTCCCCCCTCTCCATGGTGACAGTGCCCATGGAGAACCTGCCCACACTCCCTTGTGATGACACTGTCCTTGGCAACCAGTCCAGTGGCCTCTCCACAGAGCCTGGGATGGTGCAGGTGCAGGACTGGGCTCAGGGACTAGCTCCTTGCCAGGTTCTCACCTCTCCTGTGCTTGCCACTGGGAAGAGGGGCTGTTCTCCGGGGATCCCCGAATGCCGCTGGGGTCCCGTCCCCTGACCCGAGAGGAACCGCAGCACCTGCGGTGGGGTGAGCAGCACTGGGAGGGACAAGGGAGCCCAGGGGGCTGAGTGGGGCTGGGAGGGACCAGTTTTGGGTGTGAGGGCTGGGGGATCAGCCCCAGTGCCCTCCCTGGCTGCAGTGGGACTGGGGCTGGATCCAGGCCATATTCCCTGCTTGCCCTCCCTGGGGGCTCTCCCTGCCAGTGCGGGTGGGGCCTTGGCCTTGTGGGACTTCTGTGGAAACCCAGGTGCCAAATTTGGTGGGATAGCTCAAACCATCTGTCCTTCCCCTCCTTAGAAGCCCGGTAAGGAGCATGTTTTGTCATGACATCGTTACAGACGCTCTGCTTTGATTCATCCCCCAGCCATCTGGGCTGGTTTCCTCACGTGCCCAGTGGGTGCTGAGGGATGGGGAGGGGGACACAACCATCCCCTTACCCATCTTTCGTTTCTCCCCTTGCAAAGCGGGCCTGGCCCCGCGGAGGCGCCCTTGTCCTCTTCCTGACGTGCCTGCAGAGGAAGCTGACTGGAAGACATGAGGGGCTCAAAGGTACAGGCTGAAGGACAGTCCCAAGCTGAAGCGGGGCGCCAGGGGGACTTTGCTCTGGAGTGGATCAGAAGCACTCATGCAGTTGGTTTGCGTGGCTCTGGGTCTGGGGTTGTAAGGAGTACCTGGGCGGCAGGGAAGAGCTGAAGGTGGTGGAAGAGCTGGAGCTAGTTACGGCAGTAAGCCCTGTGCCCAGCTCTGCTGTTTGCTGGTCGTGTTTGTTCAAGTGACCCAACTCTCCCTCTCTG
>NW_008587887.1:14567-22986 GCF_000691845.1 Merops nubicus
ATGCACCAGATACAGGCCCAGGAGTGAGTACAGCTTTGCTCGGCTCCCTTGTGCTTGGGAAGTTCCTCCCTGCCGAGATCTGGGGACCTTGGTGCCGAGATAGGAAGGGCTCCATGTGCTGAATGTCCTTTGCCGTTCTGTTTTTACAAAAGAGAAATGGAGTTGCTGGCTCGAGAGCACAAAGACATGTCTTTTTTTATATTTTTTTTTCCTAGGCACCTTCTTTTTTTTTTTTTTTTGGAAAGAAATGTTTTTTCCAGGTAAGTAATATACTTTCTCATTTTTTCTCCAAAGCTCAGCTCTCCCTCTTTGGTGACAAAATTGCATTCTATTTGAAGATATGCATGGACTTTCACATAATAGAAGCCTATTTCAAACAATGTTGCTTTTATTGCTTTGTTCTTGCTCATTTTGTTCTTTTAATATCTCATTCAATTCTTCTATTATTTGTTGTTCCTTTATTTTCTTTCTATTATATTTGTTGCCTTTTTGTTTTCTTCATTTTTTTCATTCTCATATCTCTTCAAACCTATTTTTTGTTTAATTAATTATTCTCTACTAATTTATCCTTATTGTGAAACAAAAATGAGGCATGTAATGCAGATATTAAAAAATCCCTGCCATTTTCTCCCCCTTATTCTTTTCTTCCTTTTTTATTGTTTTTAAGATATCCTGATCTTATTTTTTCCCCCCTCCCCTTTCTCTCACCATAGAATCAGTGCATATACCAAGAGTACTTCTACACCATCACTAAGCTGAGCACACTGGGAATAAGAGCTCAGCTCTGGCCCTGTGAATTTCAGGTTGCATAACTGAATTATTTTAGTTGTTATGTAGGATATAACCTGGCACATGGGGCAAGTAAGACAGGATTTTGCACCTGGATAACCTCTTGACAAACTGCATCATTTCAGTAGACTCTATTTAACTACCTTCTTTTTTTATTTGAACCAGTATTATAAGCAATGTGATCCATTCTGTAAGAAGCCTACAGTGGAAGAACAGGATGAAACACAGGCAATTAATGAACAAGCTACCTAAGAAATTATCTTTGATCTTTAATGTGTCATAGCCCTGTCATAGTCCTGCCTGTCAACATCAGCTGCCAACATTTGACACTAACCTTAGCTTTACCTTTCTTTCTTTCCCCTTCACTTTGTTTTTGCCCCCCTCCCCCTTTTTTTTTTTTTTTTTGTATTGTTTTCTGTATATTGCCCCTTTTATGTATCTTCTACTGGTACTCCTCATAATTTCTCTTCTTTCACATCTACTGCTGTTCACTTTTTTGTTCAGAAAATACTTTGTGTTGCTTAAAAAACCCACAAGAAAACAAATAAAAACCCAAACAAAACCTAAACAAGAATATCCCCCTTGAGACATATGTAAGACTATGGAGAAAGAGGGTAATAGATGTAGAGGAATAATATATGTAGAGGAACACATGTAGAGGTAACACACAGAGAGGAACAGGACCATATGCCTTCAAAGAGTTAACAATCCTATCCAACACCCTGTACCACATATGAAGTAGACACCATCATAGTTTAAGGTACTAATGAAATTTTTCTTTATTTACAATTTCTGAAGCAATTTTTGTTCTTTTAGGTCAGGTCTCTGTTTAGAATTGAATTGAAAGCATAACTGCCTTAGCTTAGGTGAGCAAGAAGAAACTGCTGATAAACTGTATGCTCTGCTCAAAACAGATTTTTAAAATGCTATGCTTTGTGTAAGTCTTACGTGATTTAGCATTATAAAATCAAACTCTTAAATTCATTCTTTTCCTAAACTACTTTATTTTATTTTTATTTAAGGCTGCCAGGTATATTATTAACCTCTTCTAAGTGAAAAATAATGAATATGCAAAGGAAAAGGTTAGCTTCAGTGGTACGGTTTAGAGAGCATGAAATAAACTAAAACAGCATGGAAAAGGATCTGTTTGTTACTGAAAAGAGTTTGCTAAATACTTTTGTTAAATATGTAGCTTTACTTAATGCCACAGTTGTACATTAAGCAACCACTGCACTTAAGCCAGTTTAGAGACTACTTGTTGGCATACTTGGATCATGCAACCAGAATTATTTATTCATTTGCACAGTTAACAGGATCGGGGTAGGGTCCAACTGAGTAATTGTGTGGGACAAAATTGCTTAAATTTGCCTGGGTTTAAATCTTTTATATCATAAAGCAACATGCATAATTGTACAGCCACTATGCAGGGAGCAATAGAAAGGCAGAGCTAAGCCTCTCCTAAGCCTGGAGCTAGGAGAAAATATTTGTAAACACACCAGTGTATTCTCTGCCTGCATTTAATATTGCTATAGTTATGTGATGTATGGCTGGTACCTGTTTCTCTGTGAAGCGTGACAGCTCAGGCTGTTCTAGTGTTCCTCAAAGCAGTTAATTATTTTTAAGAAGGTCTACTGCTTTCCTGATACAATTCATCCTTGTATCAGTTAGCTTTGAATGAAGTGGCTAGTGAACCATCACAACACCTGCAGCTCAGTCTGGTATAATTAGAAGTCACTGCAGCTTAGCTGAAGCTTTGCACAAGGGTTCCTTTTAAATAAGTTACAGAACCATGCACAGGCTGTTCATAACTTGCTGCCATCCATAGGCCTAGACATCATAGTAATGGAAATTACTGAAACAGTAGTAAAGTATTTTTAGTGCCCACTTTCAAAGATTCTATGTACTGTTTCAAGCTTTGAGATGTACTGCAAGGGATCCGTGGTGTAATCTGAATAAGTGTGAGTGGTGAGGATACATTTTAATAGTAAGCATCATCATTACTGAATTAACTGAGCACTACACTCTTGATCCTGTCCAATACAAGCCATAATTACCCTGATAATGAATGTTTAGTCTATGAAAATAACAAAACTTGAGATTTCTCCTGAATTTTCTTGAGAAATTACTATATAATGGAAAGGGAAGGAAAGAGACTAATGGCGGTTTAGGCACCATTGATCCTAAATAGCATTAAATCAGAGAATAGAAATTGGATTATCAAATGCAAAAATGAACAGAGGAATTTCTTGAATTCTCTGTTTTCTCAATGTTTTGCTGGTTGGATAAGCAGGTGGAATTATATCAGCACATTTTCAAATGTCCTTAACTGGCAGAAGAAAATATGATTTTCTAAGAAAGGTGGTTAGCATCTACATATAAGGCTAAAACCTACATCAGTGTTGCTCTATGTATGCTTTTGGAACACACTTCATTTCAATTATTTCATTCATATGTGATAAAAACCCAGCAACAACAAAACACACATAAAAAAATGTTTTCAAGCATATCTAAAATGGTATTTCTCGTTTTTGTGTGCAGATTACTAGATTTAAAACAAGCATTCTGAACTTAGAGCTACTCATACAAATTTCAGAGTAGAAGGCAAAACGTGTTGGAAAAAAAAAATTATGACATTGAATCTATTTAATAAACAATGTCACTGGCATATGTACTGTTATCCGTGGATCTGACAAAACACTTTGTCTTCTTTTATAGGCAAAACCCGTTGCTTTGCAATGCAAACAGAACACTCATTGAGAACAACAACTCGATGTTAGCATTTTTAAATACTACAATATGAGATGAAATTGCATAAAATAAGTCACTGGATTTTGTTACAATGTTAAAAAAAAATTACAAAACAGGAATTCCTCTAAATGAATTAACTCTCAATTTCTGGTGAACTACATTTCATAAAAGAAATTATCATATGTATGGAAATGGCCTACTTAATTCCTTTGTTGTTTGCGTGATTAGGAATAAGTTAGTAGGGGGTACTATTTATTTTAAATGAGAAACAACATCGCCTTGGCACCCTACAGAGTAGTATCATTTACAGAGATTCTTCACAGGCTTTTATTGGTCCCAGCTGTGAACCAAATCACTAATTACATGTTTTCAATATTATTTCAGCACTGAAGGAGATTTTTAATTCCAGCATCTCTTTTTTATTTTCCTGTTGTCCCACCTAACATTTACTCTGTGCCACACTTTAACTGAAACAAAACAAAACAAAACAAAACAAACAAAAAAACCCCAAAACCAAAACCAAAAACCATAATGCTTTAATTAAATAAATCAAATATTTTAGTGGACCCAAAACCACAAAATGACAGGGCTGCTGCTCCTTAATGCATCAGTGTCAGCCAAAGGCTACTGATATGCAATATTGGCTGTTTGACATGGGATGGGATCATACAGTATGTTTTAGCATTGCTTTAACTCCAGACCAAAATCTTGGAAAAACTAAGACCTTTTTTCCATAAGCATTTCTACATTGATTTGCACACTGTATCAGTGACCCAAATTCCTTCACCACTCTTTTCCTTATCACGGCGTAAATTCCAAGACTTTTCACTTGCAGGGTGATTATCAGGTACCTCATGTATCTGTAACTCAGTTTCAGCTGTTGAGCAGGTAAATGTTCAACCTACTTTTCAGAATCTTGTTGCCACGGTTTGGGGTCAGGGCTGCCTCCAAAACTGTAAGAGATGCTCTCTGTTAACCCCCTCCCCCCACTTGAGAGAGAAGAGAAAGGAGAGAGAAGAGAGAGAGGAGAGAGAGAAGAGAGAGAAGAGAGAGAAAAGAACTTTAATACTACCACTAATAATAATAGTAACAATGATAATAACACAGACTATGTACAAATATACACAAAGGTAGTACCAAACCCAACTCCCCCATGAAGTCAATATGTCACTGTCACCCCCAGTTGGGGAGCAGACCCTGGGGAGAGGGAGAGCAACTGGGTCCAGGAGATGGATTCTGGAACTCAGTTCAGGAACACAGGACTCGGGATCAAAGGCAGGATGGATGAAGTCCTCCTCAGATGCTGGCCAGTGCAGCAGAAGCAGCCAGCAGCCCAGCAGCAGAAGATGGAAGAGAAGAAGAATGGAAGGGCAATGGAAGGCCTTGCCCCTCCTGATCCTTCAGCTTTACTGGAAAAGATGGCTGTGGGATGGAATACCCAAAACCTGGGGTCAGTTATCCTGCCTGCTACTCCCCGCAGGTGCAGGGTGCCCTCTGTCCCCCTCCGTATGGGACACAAGCTTAGCAGTGGCCTTGGTCTGCAAACCAACCCCTGGCAGTCACTCTAAACATGGAGTCCTACCACTGCTAAAGCCAGACAGTTTATGAAAACATTGTTAACTTCAGACAGAGCAGTTAATTAGAAGAGCTTTAGCTAAAAAGTAAAATCATCGAGCAGAACCAGCTCTATTTTACCCAAACCAGGACACTTGTAACTTCCATAAAATAAATTCTTAACAGAAGAAGAGGGAAGAAAAGTGAAACAGAGCAAAGGGAACACCAAAGAAAAAGTGCACAAAGAGGAGGTGCCCCATGTTGAAGCAGATCTCCACACTGCAGCCTATGGAAGACCCATGCTGCAGAGGAAGGATACCCCTGAATGAACTGTAGACCACGGAGAGCTCACACTGGAGCTGGAGGAAATGTGTGAGGGCAGTGGTGTCAGAAAGGTAAGAAGGTAGTGGTGTTTGGAGTGACAGAATGGTGATGAGCCTTGGAAAGTAGAGAGGAAAGGTGTTTTAACATTTGTCTTTTTGTTTTCCACTACCCAGATCTATTCAAACTGACCATAAATTATTTTTCCACAAGATGAGCCTGTTTTGACTCTAGCAGTAATTGGCAAGTAATCTTCCTGTCTTTATCTTGACACATGAATGCTTTCAATGTGTTTTTTCCTATTTCATTTCCCATCCCACTGTGTGTGTATATATAGTGACTTAGTGTCTGGGTGGAAGTTTGTCTGTTAGTTATGGCTGGCACAATAAATGTATTAAATGTATTAAATAGGTAAAACAAACAGACAAAAACTCCTCACCCACGTGCACTTATATTTAAAACCAGAAAAGATATGTACTGTAGGTTGGTTTTTTTTGTTTGTTTGCTTGCATTTTCTTAGTGGTGTCTTCTTATTTACTATTTGGGCACAAATTCCCTCCTCCATCTCAGAGAATTTAATTGTTCTTCACCCAGTTAAATGTTCTTTGCTACATCAGAGTTTTGCTATGAAAGAAAAAAGGATCACTTAGGCCATCATTACACAGATCAGTCTGAACTATCATCAGGAGTGGGTAAGAACACTTCCCATCCTTTGGTTATGGGTGGCTCATTCAGGTGTGAAAGAACGGCTGGTAAAATTGCAGTTAGCTCTTTAAGACCTTGGCTCCCCGTGGCTAAAGTTCAGCTCTCCTGGTTTTTGCCATTGTCTGTGATTGCCTCCATCTGGAGGCTTCTCTGTCTTCTCCCCCTTTCATGCATTCAGATCCAAAGGTTTTCCCTTCCATTTACAGCAGCTCGGTTGTTGCCAATGCATTGATTTGCCTTGTCCTCCCTACTCTCACCTTGGCACAACATTACAAAATAGATGTTATCCTTTAGCAACAGGATTCTTTTAAAGACAGAGCAAATGTATTTCCATGTTATGCATTTTTTATATAAAAGGTCCAATAAAGATGTTCTGTGAAATCCTGGTCTAATATAAATCTTTACAGCAAAAAATCAGCTTGATTTATTGACATCGAAGACTTTGGCTTAGAAGCAATAACTAAACACCAGTACCTTATTGGTTCACTTGCAGTACGAATTATCTGCAAATAATCTGTATGCAGGTATATGAATGAGTAATAATATGCAAAGATGCAAAAGTGTCTTATAATTTATGGGAATAACTTTGTGTTGCACAGGGTAAGACAATTTAATTAGCTTCCTATATAGAATTCAGAAGCTTTTAGCAATGGACACTTTACAGGGCTCTAATTAATGGTTAAACTTGCTCAGGTATGGTTTCACTGAGAATTAGAAAAAGAGTGCCATAGACATAGAGGAAAAATAGGCACAAAATTGAATGAATTCTTTAACAGAATCAAAATCAATAGTCAACTTAATTCCTTCAGACATTACTGAAATACAGGTTTATTAATCTCCGCATAGAATAAAACATCTGTCAAATAATTTAATTTTAATATAACAACATACCATGCACACAATTAAATATTCATTTACCATCACATAATAATATTTTAATTCTTCAGTCCTCTCTACTCAGTCTCTCCAATTTTCTTACAAACATACAGCCATCTTGCTGATGCTAAGGTTTCTCTTTTCAGACTGCTTCAACTACAAAATTATTAGCTTTTGATGCTGCAAGGAATCTTTGCAGCCAAGATGAAGTTCTCTTAGGGACTGTAAACAAGTTTGATTTTCTTTTGGTGTTTTCATTAGAACATTTTCTGCATCTTATGAGTAAATCTTCCTTTGAGAAAAACAAACAAACAAACAAACAAACAAAACAATAACCACTTCCTTGGACAGCTGTCTTAGAAAATACTCCTTTGCTGCAAGGACTATGTTTATGTGAATTAAATTTCCAGTGGTTTGAAAATGAAGGTGATGCATATTTCTAATGTGAATACTTACTCCTTGCACAGTACTTCTAGTTCATGTATTAAAGTTTTTTTTCCTATCCTTTACTAGTGCTATATTTCTGTCCTTGCACAGATACATTTATCATAGTATTGTAGCCAGGTGGTTTATTAAGTACTAATAATGAATTTCCACCATTAGGGTGTGAAGACAGTGCTGCTGTCTTCTGTATTCCTTCTCCAGACAATGTTATCCTTCTTTGTGCCTAAGAAGTGTAATACAGGTAGCAGTCTGAATACCATTAAGTTTTTGTAAAGCTGCTTTACAAAATTTTCTCTTAAGTTCCTCGCTGGGAATTGCTTTAAGTATATCCTTATTACTCAAAAGATTTCAGTGGTAAAGGTCTCTAGACTAGCACCTGAAGTACCACGTGGTTTAGAGATACTGGGTCAGAACAGGCAATCAGTGCAGATACACAGTCAGCTTTCTTACCAATAAAATTTATTAGTTGGATACAGGACTTCGTTGATATATTTGTGCCAATTTTGATTCAGTACCATAAGTCACTGATACTCAATGATGCTGTACCACGTCCATTTCTCAGGTTAGATACACCTTGAATCTCATTTTTCCAAAGGACCAGATTTTCAGAGGTTTCTGAGGTTAATATAGATATAAATGGCTCCAGCTAGGATTTATAGAACAATCCTGACCAGAATAAAAGCCTTATTATTAGAGTGAGTCTAAAAGGAGTTTTAGTTAATAAACATTTTGAATTTTTTTCAGTGAAGAGTGATTTCTGCTTGCTTAGTTCATTTTTTTTTTAACCCTATGCAATAATTTAGTTAGTTACTTAAAATAAACAAGAAAAGGTTCAATGTAAAAAAGCTTTGATGGGAAGTTTCAATGCAAAAAAATTGTGGGTTTTTTTTAAAATTTTTTTTAGACTTTTTGCATATCCTCCATCTTAAAGTGAAACTATGTTTGCAGTATATGCATGGATCATAGAATCATAGAATCATAG
>NW_008587888.1:0-12963 GCF_000691845.1 Merops nubicus
TTTATATGTATAAATAGAAATATATGTAAATATTTAAATTATTGAAAGATGAAAAATATATGCATTAAGGCTTCCTGTGTTTTGAGAAGCATATTATATACTATTCTGTAGGAAAAGAACCCTACTAAAATTTATTTAAAAACATGTTAAAAGAATGTTCAGTTATCTCAAAAAGGCAGTTGCTTTAAACATAGTCATACTGCAGTGCTATTTACTGTTCTTCATATCTTGTCCACTAACTAAAAAAAAAAAAAAAAAGGGGAGAAATACACTATAAAAGAGTATTTATGTACTTTTTAATTTCCTAGAATAATTTATTTGCTGTCTTTCCAGCTACTGCCTTAGGACTGGACTTACATAATTTACAGCATCATAAGCCTTTAGCTGTCCTACATAAATGAAAAGTTAGACTAGTAAACAGTAGTAGATGTGGTAAGCACTTGCAGTTTCTCTCTGGAGGCAGCTTTACTGCAGTCAATGAACACACTTGCTTGAGAGTGTGTTGCCCACACAGCTGTATCTATACAGATTTCTGTTGTCCCATAGCATTGAAGGACCACAGAAACAGGTTCAGTCTAAAGGTACCGAACACTCTGCAGTTTCCCTTCCCTCCACTGATCTAATGACTGGTGGTGCTGGGACATTCCTGGAGCGTAATGTGGCTGGCGTGTCTTGCACACTAAGCAAATGCTAAACAAGTTACTATGTAAAACCTCATCAAGTTCAGCTACTTTTGGATGGGTACTGTAAGCACAATTTAAATTTAAAGTCTACAGCAATGCTTGACTTGAAAAAAGTATAGCCCGTAGCCCGTAGCCTGGTTTTAACTTGTGTTCAAAGTATCTTTTTTTTTTTTTTTTCTTTTTTGTATGATTTTAATTATTTGTGAATTTCTGCCTTGTTAGTACATTTTCAAGAAATATAATTTAAAACTGCAATGTCTGAAATTCTTCTGTAATTTGAACAGGTAAATATTGGAAAAATGGATTCTCCCATTGAGAAATGGAACCTAATAATTGGCAATTTAGCCTTAAAACAGGTAAATATAATGGAATTATTTGATTCACTCTTGTAAATGAGCAAAGTTATTGAAAGAGTCCATCACAAATGTTGGTAAGTATGGAGATAGTGTTAATGAGAAACTAGCTCTACAACACTGGCTTATACTTAATGTACAATGTTTGCATGACTAGTTTTTTTTTGAGCAGTGTAGTTCTCTGAAACAATATGAGCTTGTATTTCAGAAAAATGGGTAAAATATTCTTTGTGACTGTACTAAAGGTATTTCTTTTTTAATTTTTCTGAGAGGGGATCTGAGGATGGTTAGAGAAAAATTTCAGACTTGGCAGAACCTTTTAAATTTGATCTCTCAAATGTTTTCTGTACTGTATTTGAATTGGATTCAGTGTTTAAAGGAAGGATGTGATGGATCTTTGGGATAATAAACAACATTTTAAATTACTTGAGTCATTTGAGGAAAGGAGTGTTTGATCTCCAAAGCAATTATTTCTTAAGATTAAGAACTACTTCATGTTTGTATGTTATAATACAACATGCTCAAAAAAAAGGTGAAGTGTTTATGCTGTGTCTTCACTAGAACTGGCTTAGGAGCTTCTTTAAGCATTTCAACTTTGGCTCCTAGAATATCCTCTTTCTCCTAATCTTACTTTTGCTATTATTGAGTCTCTGAAATGGTGCTAAAGCCTCCTCTGCTGGCATAAGAGTTTTATTCTTGATCATCCAAGGTTATCATCATCTCTACAAAATGGATGAGCATGTTCCCTTTATAGCTTGCTAATAAATGGAGATAGGAGGAAAGAGTAACAGAAAATTATTCCGTAGTTCTCTTAAGTATATCAATTATTATAAGATTTTTTTCACCTTCTTCTTCTTTTCCAGGTTCAGGCAACAGTAGTTGGTTTTCTGGCAGCAGTGGCAGCAGTTATATTGGGCTGGATTCCAGAGGGCAAATACCGCTTTGATCATTCCATCCTTCTGTGTTCTAGTAGCGTAGCAACTGCCTTCATAGCTTCTCTTTTACAAGGTAAAAGGAGTATATATGTTACTTTATACAACTCTTTGGTTTTCTGTGGATGTTGAGTGTATATTATGTTGATGTTCCTTAAAAACTTAAATGCGGTAAGGTGCAATACATCTGAAACACAGCTCAGGGCAGAATGCCCTTTTGCAATTGCCATAAAGGACTACATCTTGCCTTCCTCTCCTGTCTCTGAAAAGGTTTGATTGGCATCATCTCCTGAGCATACCTAAATTAAAAAGTATGTTTTTTAGATTTTCCTGATATGATGGAGAACTTTTCTCCCCTGCTTTCTATATTCATTAATGTACAAAATATATTCTTAGTACTAAACAGGTAGAACTTAAGTTGTAATTAAACTCAGGCATGCCCAGTTGTTAGCTCAGCTGAATCCAAACTTCCTGGCTACCCATGTTGCTTTTAGGTTAGTTTGTGTTCTGCTTTCTATCTGGAATGAACAAATCGGCTTGTTATGTGGAGGGTTTGGACCAAGTTCAAGTCCCACTCTCCAAACAGTGCCAGTGTCTGTCTGGAGCCATATAGCATGATTAATTAAATCTTCTCTTCCCAAGTGTCAGGAAAAATTTAACAATAAAAAGATGGTACTTAATGGACATGAGGAGGGAAAATGTACCTGTACTTGTGACATAATATAGATTCAGTAGTCTTTAATAATAGTAAGTTGAATCAAATGTTTAATGTTTTGGGGTTTTTTGACTAATTTGATATGCTTACATCTGTGAAAATTACAAAATTGTTGAAGTATAGCATGGAATTAAGAGCACACAGTTTTTTTTAGTGACTGCAAAGCTGTCGAGTTTGATCACAGGGCAGAATTAAGAGCAACAAGAGAACTGGGGAACACGAGTGCTTTCTTGTTGCTTCTCATGTATGATTTGGACACGAAGAGAAAATTTTACTGTTATCTGGTGGTGGGCCAGCACAGGAAATTACTTTATAAGCTTCGTCCTCCTACGTGTTAAATATATTTGAAATATTGTGATCCTACAGGGTCATTTCAGTTCTTTCTTTGAGAATTTAATGGAGTCTAACTCTTCAGGCAGTTTTTCTGCAAGTGAACTCCTAATGTAGCCTACAATACATAATATTGCTAAAATACACGAAAATTATAATACCAATTTTAAAAAAATTCTTTAAAATAGCATAAAGGATGGTATTCATAGTTGGAGCTCTTACATGTATTGTATGATGAGAAGGAAATCACTCAAGTTATGTCAAAGAAGACTGTTAACAACAATGTGGATTTTATTTTTAATCACTTTTTGCATTCTGTAGGGCAATGAGTCTTAAAAGGTGGTGTTGCTGTTAGTAAGAAAAAAAAAACAGAAACCCACATCCTCAATTTAAAACATTTTATCTGTATAGCAAGTAACATTTTTATATCTTGTCTAGTTTTTAGTTTATGATGTATCTTCTTGACTTTTGGTCCCAAGTCCATGGCTGGAAACCTTGCACGATATTCTATGTTGTTTTCAGCTGAGTGTAATTTAAATTTCAGTCAGCTAAAGTTAATAGGCTGTAGTAAAAATACACTGCATATTTTTTTCTTTCGAAAATGGCTGATTTGCAATTTCAGTAATGCCAATTCTAATCATAAGCAAAATACTCTCCATTGTACAGAGGGTTCTTGATTTTTTCTTTTCGACTGTGCACTTGCTGTATTGTTTTAATATATAATGTAATTATTTAAAGTGGCTAAAATTTAAAAACACAGACATCAGTCAGGTGGGAAGAATAATAATCCTGGGACAAAAGCACTAAATTCTCACTTACCAAGTTTGAAATTGCTATTATCGTGGAATTTTCTGTGGAGTTAAAACAGTACATATGGTTACTGTACTGTCATCTCTGTTAAATCCAGGAATAATAATGGTTGGAGTTATTGTTGGATCAAAGAAGACTGGTATTAATCCTGACAACGTTGCCACTCCAATAGCAGCAAGTTTTGGAGATCTTATCACTCTTGCTATACTAGCGTGGATAAGTCAGGGCCTTTATACTTGCCTTGGTAAGTATGTTTCTAAGTGTATATGTCTCCATAGGAATGTATTTTGGGTTAAGAGGGTAGAGACAAGGGAGGGAGGGAGAGGCTTAGAAAACCTTTTAATTTGACTGACTTCTTTGCCAACATTTATACCACTGAATGACAAATCTTGGGTTGCAACATTATACCATGATCTTTTTTAAGTTGATAGAAATCACTAACCACAATCTTGGCACAATATACTAGTACCTGAAAGATTCTCACAGTATCACAGTCAATCTTCATGTGAATTAGCTGCTGAATTTATTCTGCTTTCTTTGGGGGAAGGAAGTTGTCTTTGTCCACGTTTTCTTGAATGCCTACTCCTAAACCAAATATTTGCTTCCCAGAGACTTTTGAAGAGTTCTCCCCTTGCACTAAGGAGAAGGAGTTCAACTGGCTGTCTTGATCAGCTTCTAAGAGAGAAGTTCTGCTTTGAGAATGTATTTTGTTAGGGTGTGGTTTTAGACAACGTTCAAACATATCTTGAGCTGCAGCTGTGCCCAGAAATCAAAATAACATTAAGTACTTTGAGTAACAGTAGCAAGTCTATAACAAGTACGTATTGAAAGAAGTGAAACCTAATTTTAGATAGGCTTGTGCTTTCTGATTGTTAATCATAGAATCATAGAATCATAGAATCATTTAGGTTGGAAGGAACCTCCAAGATCATCAAGTCCAACCACCGCGCCACCAGGGCTCCAAAGTCCTCTGCCAAAACAGATCAGAATCTGTCAGGGTTGGAAGGGACCACAAGGATCACCCAGTTCCAACCCCTCTGCCATGAGCAGGGACACCTCCCACTAGATCAGGCTGCCCAGAGCCTCATCCAGCCTGGCCTTAAAGACCCCCAGGAATGGGGCCTCAACCACCTCCCTGGGCAACCCATTGTTACGACTTTTAAATCATTTACACAAAGAATATTGTGAGTTTCCTGCTGATTTCTTCCAAGTGCTTTCCAGCTCCCACTGAATTACTTCCTTGTTTCCTCATCTTCCGTACTCCAGCTTCCAGTGCCAGTTTCCTTGGCTTTTTCCTATCTGTTTCACTCACAGTGTGACACTTCCATGTCTCTGTCCTGTTCTGTGTGTCTGTGCTTGATTTTACCAGCCTTTCCTACTGCTTTTCAGTAAATGATGCCAGCTTCTCCAAATAATGGCCCTACTTCCTTCTGTTTTCTTTGTTTTGCTTCCTCTTACAAATTTGATGACTATATTTCAAACATAGATCTGGTAATTTATTCCAGAACATCAGTTCTGCCATGAGAGTTGAAAATGTATAACCACTCTGAATAGCTAAGGAGCAAAGGAGAGGCTTTGCTAATTACTGACGACAGAGGGCAACGATCTAACCCTGCTTCATGCATGAATTCTGTTTGACTTCTTGATGACACATTTTTACTGTTCACTTATTCTCCCACTAATAGCTATGAACAAGTGAATTACATATAAACAGCTCCAAATTAATTTTCTTATGAATAATTTTTTTTTTTTTTTTTCAGTCTTCTCTTCTGCTAGTTATTTGAATGTTTCTATGGTCCCTTTGAAACTGTTTTTCTGATTTCTGGGACCTGTACTATCATAGAATCACAGAATGTCTGGGCTGGAAGGGACCTCCAAAGGTCGTCTAGTCCAACCCCCCTGCAATAAGCAGGGACATCTCCAACTAGATCAAGCTACTCAGAGCCTCATCCAGCCTGATCTTGAATATCTCCAGGGATGGGGCCTCCACCACCTGTCTGGGCAACCTATTCCAGGGATCTATCACCCTCATACCGAAGAACTTTTACCTACCATCTAATCTAAATCTACGCTTTTCTAGCTTAAAGCCATTACCCCTCGTCCTGTCACTACAAACCCATGTGAATAGTCCCTCCCCTGCTTTCTTGTAGGCCCCTTTCAGGTACTGGAAGGTCGCTATAAGGTCCCTCCGGAGCCTCCTCTTCTCCAGGCTGAACAACCCCAACTCCCTCAGCCTGTCCTCACAGGAGAGCTGCTCCAGCCCTCTGATCATTTTTGTGGCTCTCCTCTGCAGATGCTCCAACAGGTCCACATCCTTCTTGTGCTGGGGCTCCAGAGCTGGACACAGTCTCAATCCTACTCTCTTAAAGGAGCAGACCACTGAATAAGGTTCATCATCACAAAGCCTACTAAAAATGAACATGCCTATAATTATTATTAGAAGCATGGTCAGAGAGCAGTTGATGTAATGAAATGCTTGCTTGTCACAAAGGACATGTAAGCTTGGAAAATGAGAATGAGGAGCTCAAAAGCCACTCTTTTTCTTTCTGTTTCTTCATCTCTCTCATGAAGAAAAAAAAGTATGAAAACATCTTCTCACAGAAGGTGAAGAAAGTTCAGAACAATTTGAATTTTTTTTTAAATTTTAAATTTTTTAACATTCTTTTATTGCTGCAACAGACTCCTTCATAAAAACAATCTGAAGTATTTTTTTTTCTGTATATGAGCTTTAAAACACATAATTGTAGATAATTATAGTATACTACAGGCCAAATTTTGTCTTGTCAGTAATTGTTTACCAGACATGTTGATATCACCACATTTATTCTTCACATCTTTGTTCACCATTTAAGCCCTTTTATGTAAAAAATGGAGCTGTTCTGTGTAAGTATTACAATGTCAGTCAGAAAAAGTATATAAGACTCAAGCTACCTTGGTGAGGCTTGCCATTTTGTTCCTTAGTTTTCAACTGGTGATTTTATATTTTCAGTATTTTAGTTTTGTATTTAGAAAGTGTTGATGTGATGTCACATTATGTGTATCAGGGCTCTATGCAGCCATTTTTTCTATTTTCTGTATTTTTGTTAAAACTTGTATTGTTTATGTTTTTTTAAAAAATTGTGGCCACAGGAAAAGCTGGTATTCTAACATTAGCTGGATTTTAATACTGTCATTTGTAAATGGAATACAAAATCTGCCATTTGTAAATAAGCAACACATATTATTTTGTGACTATATCTAGTACTGTTTCCTACACTTTATATAAATTACAGTTTATATGTTTCTTTTTTTTTAAACGAGTAACTTATTACTGCTAATATTTCAGTTTCTCCTATATCATTTTTTTTGTCCTTTTTTCTTAATCTAAAGAAGCCAAAAAGATCCACTCAGCCCCAAAAAAGAAGACAGAGAAAGAAACTTAGACTTCTTTCTTCCTTACACATATTTCCAGAAATTTACATCTCTAGTTATAAATGGTGTAATATATCTCAGGAGAATTAAAAAAACAGAAGTGGGGTCAGTTTGAACTGATCCTTTGCTACTTTTACAGCTGTCATGGCCACTCACAATTTAGTCAGCCACCACACCTAGAAATCAGATCCCTTGCATGTGTAAGGGGAAGGACTAGTGCACTCAAGTATGCTTCTAGAGTTACTCTCAATTTTCTTTCTCTATGTTTTTCTGGAAATACTTCTAGTTTGGTGATATATGTAAATATCCAGTTATTACCAAAATGGCTGTTTCTGCTCATTAAATTTTTTTTCATTGTATTTGTATTTCTTTCTTTTCAGAAACAGTGTTTCTAAAGTAAGCACATAGCTCAAAGCCCTTGGAAATGTGTGGTTTCTGAGATGCATATGTTTGAACTATGAAATAGTAGCAAGAAATAACAGTATGGAGTAGCTTCAGCTCAGGAGATGTATATAAAGTTGTAAATGGCAGGGAAAAGGCATTCAGAAAATAATTAAGCAACAAGTTAAAAAAAAAGTTAAAGATTAACTTTTTCATAAAATACATGACTGGGATGTGGAACTTACTGCCATGATCTATTAAGAGGACCAAAGTGATTTTAGGAAATTATTTAGCTAAATTAATAGGAGAAGAATCCATTGCAAAGTATTGAACAGACAGATGCAGACAGAAACTGAGTGATGAAATCCCTGAGGCAAACTGCAGCAGGATAACAGAGTAACAAGTCCAATGGGAATGTTATAAAGAAACCCACAGTTTATGGGATAGTAACGAAGCAGGTGGGATTCACCTCTGAACTATGTTCTGAATTAACTATTTCCCCAATGATTTCTTAGCTTAACTACTCAAATATACCACAACAAAGTGTAAGTTTCTGACTCTTTTCTGCAGGGGAAGGGTTGTTTCCAGATAGTAAGACTGGAAGGGGGAAAATACTTATCTACAAGCTCTGTTTGTCTGTAGCAGAGCTGTACACCTGCGTTCAGCTGTGTTCATCCTCTCAAACTGTATTAGTTTCAGAGGATGGTTCGTGACATACCCAGAAGAGGCAGGGGAAGGGACCATAGTATTCTTACCTAGGTTAAGGCCCAATGAAACATCTTGTTTGGCTATTATCATAGACATAATTTCTTAATAGTTTATTTGAGGGCTTTAAAAATAATGGCAAAGCTATCAAATATGGGGATTTAAATAGTAAAAGATTAGCAGTTTTTACTGTCTTTGCAACTCCCCAGCAAGGGCTGTCTGCGAGTCGTTGCTCAATAGCTGGGGGAAGCACTAGAGGGCCCCCCAGGACCGCCGCTGGGACCCGGCTCCTGTCCTGCAACTGAACACGGGGAATGCGCAGGGGGTAGAAGACCCGGTGTATTAAACGGGGAGATCCGTGTGGATTGTCATTTGTTAATGATGATATGAAGAGTTCATTTAAATTTTCCCTTTTTCCTCACAGAACGTGGCTCAAATATACACATTTCTTTCTCGTGCATGTTGGATCTGGGTTGAGAAGACAAGTTATGTGATTCAGGTTATTATTTTCAGGTTCCTACCAGTTGCTTTGAAGTAGTGTATTTCCAATTTACCTCTAATTCCTACTAGAGGTTGATGTGTTTTCAGTGGCACTGTGCTGAACAGTCTGTCACGGCAGATATCTTGCACAAGAAATAAAAACACTGAGAATTCTCTGAACTAGAACATTAATTTATATCACTGTTTATGAAAGGGATGAGGGCTTAAAGTAAATGAAAATCAGAAAGGACTAGGTTGCGAATCTTGTCTCCTTCCTCTTGTCTCCTTTCTTTCTTAAAGTCACAGTTCATTGAAGAGTTGCATGCGTTTAGGAGCTGATCTTCCACTGTGGGATGGTACAAATTCTATAGCAGAGCCAAGCTGAGTAAGATTCCTCTTATCATGTATGCTACCTGCTATAAATATATCAAAAAGTGAGTGGAGTGAGCCCTAAAAGAGGAGAAATTTATTTTCTCTTCCCATTCTCCAACTATTTCAGGGTACATTTACTCCTGTGAGCTAAAGAGGAAAATGGCCCACTCTTCCTTAAAAGATGCATCTCAAGGTTAACATCTTTTTAGAATCTTTTAGTAAGGTATTCTATAAGTACAGCCTCCCATAGCTAAAAAAAAAATAAGCCTGCACATTGTTGCTAAGAGTTAGACTGGGGGTGAGTGGTTTCACACATCCTGTAGGCAACTGCAGGCTATCATTGCCCACTTGTGACAGATTCTGTATTATAATTCTGAACTATTAATTGCTTCTATAGTTCAGTTTTTATTTCAACTTATTAGACATGCAATAGAATTTGAGGTTCTGTCAGGGAGCAACTATGTTGCCTTAATTTTTACATCACCTTCATCTTGAAAAACCTGTGCAGGGTAAACTTCAGCTGTCAGCAGCTTTTCTAAAATTTGTAAACAGATTAATATGTATACTTGTTTCCCTCCTTGTTTAACAGCAGGAGGATGGATGCCTTTTTATTTGTTTATCATTCACACTAGCACTTTAGAACAGAGAATCCCAATAAAGTGCTAGCATATTATCATATTAAGAAGGCTTTCTTAAAAAAAAATATAAGCTCTGGCTGTGTCCTGCCCCTGGAGTTTCCCCACTCCTGAGAGCCACTCATGCCTCTTGTTCTTTTCAAAAAGAAAGTTACAACAGTATTGCAGCTATGGGGTAGCTTTAATAATTTATGTCCAACTTGAATAAAGGACTTTGGTATAAAACCTATTTTGTAAATTTTCTCTGCACTTTTCTCCACAGTGAAATTTGAAAGTCATACCTTAGGGTGTGAAACAAGCACTGGTTGCATTTTGGTTTGTGTCATTATCTTTTATATCACTACACACTTTGGTTTTATTGCTATAAACCATTTTCACCCTCTTGAAGGTCCATCTAACTTTTGCTTTGTTTGCTGTAGAAATGACAGCTTGTGTCATTTCATAGATGCCTATCTCCTTGATTCCTGTAGCTGCTGTTAACTAACTTAAAATATGTAGAATTCAACTAGTGAAAAGTTTGATAACCAGCCTGGTGTTAGTCATGTTTTCTAAACATGGGGTTAGTCACGTTTTTGTAAATTTGTGTTTGCTTTTGACTACTTGCTACCTTCTGAAATGGCCCTATTGCATTGCAGGTATAACTTCTATTTATTTTGGCTATAATTCATGAATCATTATACACTAGCAAGACGATAGATAGACGATATCTTTTATTTTTTTTTTCTTTTCTTTTAAACTTACAAAACTTTTCTGTGGCACAATGGCATGTATGTATATTTTATATTTTACATAGTTATTATGTATTTAAACATTACCTATTAAATATTTCTTTGTTAGTATTCATTGTTCATTTGCTGGACTGATTTCAATTTTCCTATGTGCACTTTTCTTTTCAGAAGAATTGTATGATATACTTTATTTAATTTTAGTGTTCTTTGTAAAAGATGTAATTTTGTTTTCATTTTAATTTCCTTTCCTATGTTGGTGGAAGTCCTGTGGGTTGATGGTTGATGTACAAGTGAAAGAATTTCAAAAATTAGTGATTAATTAGGGTAATGTTCACCACTGCAGCTATATATTGCTGTTCAATGTCTTCTTGAAACAGAGGATCTCTGCTCACCAAGAGATTTTACTTTTTAATAAAATTGGCGACCTCTCAAAAAAAGTGGCAAAGACCTGGAACTTATTTTGTGCCCTTTTATATTTTAATAATTATAGTGCATTAGAGCTTTTCTCTCATTCTGACCTTTAAATCAGTTATTTGGCATCTGGTACCTACTAAAGTGGAGGAAAGAATGTGTTTACCTGGGCAGTAGTTCAAGAACTTTACATCAGTACATTTTTGTCTTTATAGTTTTGTTTTACCAAACTTATAAAAAATATCAAATAAAGGAATCTTGTATTTTGTATACTCTTTTGAGTAAGAACCCTTTATATTAAGCCAGAGTTAACAGAAAGAGGAGAAAGGTAAAAAAAAAAAAAAAAAAGACCACAAAGGAAGGAGATAATATACTGTAGAACAGTTAGATAAGGAAAGGAAAAAATTGCTCCTCTTTTGGGCTTTGCCTCCTTCACGTTCTAATAGCTTTCTGCTTTTAGCTTACCCAGTGAATGGTGTCCTACTATCTTTTCTGCTGGTTCTGCTGCAAAGGTTGTTACCAGTCAAAGCAGAAAGATAGTAACTTCTACAAACTCCACAGCAGTTCTTCCAGGAGCAATTTTAGCTCCACCAAGATAACATCAAAGCAGTAATTACTTGAATTTGCAGCCTTTGTAATCAGCCATAATACATGGGCACGAATGCTTTTTAAATATGCTAAATATTCTTCTTTGGTAAAGTGTTTGTGTGTTCTACATTAACTACATCAACCTGCTTATCTAAAATATATTTTGCATTAAGGCTCGTCCAAATTGTGATATTTTAGACAAAATTAATTTAACGTTAAATGCCTGACTACATTTCTCTTAAAAGTGAAACAAAAAAAGTTAAATCTTTGCATAATTTGTATATGTATATTTGCTATTAGGATAAACTTTTCATTATTTACTTCACTGTTGAATTGGGAAGTCTTGGATCACTGTAACAGCGTCTGTGGATAAGATTATAAAACAAGTAATCTGAAAAAAATAGCACTCTTTCTGTGGAGACAGCTGTTTGCCTTGTAAGCTCATCTTTATGATGGTACTTACTGGTGTTTGCAGTTGTACTCCTGTGAAATATGACACAATTCTGATGGATAAGTGCAGGCAGCAGAAATGTGGCTATGAATTTTCAGACTCATACCACTTATAAAAGAACTGAGCTACTGATATAAATGTCTCTGGATTACACGCTGTGTTTGCATCATTTTAGATATGCTATTTCTGAGTAAATTACCATATTATATGTGCTTTGCCAAGAAATGGGGTGTACATATGCTATGACTTATATAAGCAAAATATATTTTCAGTATATTCAATTTCTTTCTTTTTTTAATAGATATATTACAATATAATGTTTTACATTCCACATTGTTATTGAATTTTTATCATAAAACATCACACAAAAATCCTCTTCAAAATTCCTTCTTTGTACAGATAGTTCTGTCCTTGTGAAGATTTGAGACACAGATGGCAGACTTTATCTTGTTGATTGTTATTCCGTCAACAATAAACCATACTGTTTAGTGCAGTAGTTGAGACTTTAGGTACAGTAGTGTTAAAGATTATTAAAATTCTTCAATCACATGATTTAGATTATAATTTATTTTAGAGTTCTCTATTAGGAAAAATGTACAGGAACAACTTGAAAGTAAAATAGATTATTTTGGTTTTTCCTATATTATTATTTTAGAGACATATTACTACGTATCTCCTTTGGTTGGTGCCTTTTTCTTGGCTCTGACTCCGATGGGGATTGTCATAGCTGCCAAACACCCAGCTACCAGAACTGTTCTCCATTCAGGATGGGAGCCAGTTATAACTGCCATGGTTATAAGCAGGTAAGTCTCCTTTTCTTGCTTCATCTTGATAGTCAACATCCTGCGTTTCTGTATATCTTATTTAACACTTGATTATACTTAAACATTTAAGGAGCTTCTAGAAAGTGGAGTGTGAATAAACTTTAATCTTCCCAAAACAAGGAAGTTAAGAAGTTAAGTCCCAGGTGGGAAAGAG